>NC_056743.1:869580363-869832863 GCF_019279795.1 Protopterus annectens
AAGTATACATATTAATGAATTGGACACACACTTGACAAGTACTTATATGCATGTATTTGTGATGTGTGGCTATGCAAATGTAAGTATGTACATTTATAGATATATGAATATATATATTGGAGTTATACATGGCCATGTATATGAACGACCGCATATGGGAGGTACCTGTACCATTTGTATATATGGGTTGTGTATATCACTACGACGAAGAACATGGATAGGGTATACAATTCCTGGACATGTACTATTTGGAAGATGACTATGGGGAAGCTTCATGGGAACATGTGAAAGGTATTTATTCCCGAGAATGCACGTGGGGAGACGTGCATCACGGTCAGGTGTTTAATCCCAGGTCGTAGGTTTTGCAGGACCGGGTGGAGGCTGAGTAGGGTTGTGGTCAGGTACTGCTAATCTGACTTGTGCCTGGTAGGGTTGCCACCTTTTCAGATGCCCACAGTGGGACATGTTTTGTACAAATGTCAGAGTTTGCAAGGCAAAACATACCCACACCCAGTACATAGGACAGAACTTCACTGTTTTGCCTACATAAATGCTTATTCTTGTAGCACTTTAGTTGCTTATTCTGTTTCTTATAACATTTAAGTGTTTCAGAAACAGAATAACTGTTTTATGGAACTGTTACATTAAATATAGGAAATATGTTTGTCCTAATATCTCGGGGCATTTGCCATTTTTCCAATTTTTATGCAGGACACAACTGGCCAAGGAGGGATTGTCCCTCACAAAGTGGGACAGGTGGTAGCCCTAGTTTGGGGGTGGACATTGTGTTATGCCACAAAGTCTAATCTTGAGAACTGACACTTATCCATGAGGGATGTCCAAAAATTGTAAACGACAGACCCCATTCAGCTGGCTATTTGAAAATGTGGTAGGGTTATGCATGCATGGGATACCTAGTTTGCAAGCCTGAGACTGCCTAGGGTGTAACTGCCTACTAGATGTGGGTAGGGGTCACTATGTGCAGATATGGCTGCACCAAGCTAGCAGCCCGTGTATGGGTGGTTTTGGTGGACGTTCATCAAGGGGGGGGTGTGGTGTGCTGTGGAGGGGATGATGGGTATTCAGTTATGTATCCTGGTGTGTTGGGGTTGGATGGCTTGGTTCAGGCCAGACCATTATGTGGGTGTGAGCCGGTAACGTTTCTGTACATGTGTATCGCACATTTTACTGTTCATATGTTTGTGGGATTGTGTTCTGCAGTATGGCCTGTCAGGTTGTATTGCGGATGTGAATGTTTGTTCTTTGGTTTCCTTTCTGATTCACCCACTGCTCCCTCGTACACCTCCAGTTCACCTATTTTGCATCTGACCCAGTCTCCCCTTGGCAAATTATTACATTACCCGTCACCCCCCACCCCCATATTCCACACACACCATCCATCCCTTCTCTGGTTGATGGCCCATGGCACAGACAACTGAACACATTGCGTACTCTACATATCTTTGGTACCGATATGGTTGTGAGGACAACCCTGGCATATTTGATCTTCTACATGCTGTACTTCACACACATAGGTACACGCAAATACCTATCTTTCATGACATGGTAGGTAGACCCGGGTAATACCCATTCATCTTTGAGCCGTCCAGACAGGGATGACCTGGACCCCGAATGGGCAGATATTGAGCGAATGCTCTGACCATTGGTAGGGTTGCCACTGTTTCAGATGGCCAAAGGGGAACATCTTCGGGACACACATCAGATTTTACAGGCCGACACATGCCCACGGTCAATACAAAAGAGAGTACTTTACTTTTATGCCTACGTGACAGCTTATTCTTTTAGCGGTTTAGTTGCTTATTCTGTTTCTTGTAACATTTAGGTAGTTTAGATACAGAATTAACTATTTTATGGAACTATTACATAAAATATGGGACATAATTATGTCCTACAATCGCAGGACATTTAACATTTTAATAGTTTTGGTAAGAACACAACTGCCCAGAGAGGGACTGTCCCTCACAAAGTGGGACAGGTAGTAACCCTAACCATTGGGCTAGGCTTAGCAAAGGGCAGTGGCGCGCTAGCACGCTGCGTTTCGCTTCCACTTGGTATAACAATCAACACTACAATGGAATACGGGCACGGGGTTTTAAATGTCATTTGTTCCAGGGACGGGGACTCAATATTCAGCTACGTGCTTTTGTGTTTACTTTTTATTTTGGTGTTCGCAAAACTGTCGTGTATGCTTTGCATACATTTCAGTATCCATGGACACTGACAGGAGTGATTATTATTAGAGGCTGGCTGTACTAGTCAGCATTTTAGGTTGCGCGTCCGCAGCCGACATGTTCATACCTCTATGCAGTGATTAGACACGCCCCCTGCACTCACGCACGATGTTCATCGTGTTACACTGCTGCAGTCATTACACTTGAGTTATTCTGCCATCAGGCAGTTCCCCAGTCGGCCTAAGTTCCAAAGTCTTGGTCCGGCATCGGTTGCTTTCGCCTCCTCCCTGATGTCAGTGCAACAGGGGTATATAAGATGCAGCCGACGCCATTTTCTTCTGTCTTTCTTGCCACGCGGTGCTTGAAGCAGAAGCAGTTTGCAAGTGCTGGTCGGCCGACTCCTGAGATTTTCATTCTGAATCCAGAACCGAAGTCTTCTACAAAGCTAAGTACCCCGTTGGGGAAACTTTTTCTTGCCTCAGACCGATGTCAGTAAAAGTTAATAACTGTATTTCTTGTGGGAAGCAAATACCTCATAAGGATTTCCACTCCTATTTGTATTCCATGCCTAGGCTCAGACCCCGACGTCACTGGTTGTCGGTTTTGTGCTAGGTTTAACAAGCGCACTATTAAACGTCGGTTTGATTTTGCCCTACATTATTTTGGCAGAAAATTCAATTACACCATGCCGTCGGAACTTCCGACGACCGGATTACATAAAAAGCGCAAAGACAAGGACAGGCATCCAAGGCCCAAAACTGACAACGAGGCCTCTTCTAGGCCTGTCGTCAGTTCTCCGGTTTTCAGCGAGGCGCCTACTCAGCCCCTGACGACCGCATCCACAGAACCACAGACCGCCTCCGACTCCCACGTGGAGCTGGCTGGGCCTTCTGATGCTCTGTTTTCAGCCTGCCGAAACTAACCCTTCTGAGGGAACAGAAGGAGCATTAGACAGATGGGGAAAGAAAGTATATACGTCTGCAACTTTAGCAATGAGAGCCTTAAATTGCCAGTTTCACATGCTAAAATATCAGCAATTTTTGATGTCTCGGTTGAAACAAAAGATGCTTCCAAATTCAGATCCTCTTAATTTTAAAGAAATGCAGGATTTATTGCATGCAGTTGAACAAGTGGGAAAACATACTTTGCAATGTGGGTTTGATTCCTTAGAGGCCTCCTGTAGAGCAGCAGTTACAGGCTCTGTCATTAGAGGCATGCTTGGTTAAAAGAGCATACATTACCAGATCATGTTAAGGCACAATTATTGGGTCCACCTTTGCAGCGGGATGTGCTGTTTGGAGTTAAGGCAGAGGAGGTATTAAAGAAGATGGAGGATAAGGCAAATTCCATGCAAATGGTGAAGGATTTCTTACAGGTTCAGCCTCCTCGTTTTAGCAGAAATTGGCAAACAAAGAATTGGTCCTTTCCAGTCACAGACAGACCTCAGAGGCAGATACAGACGTCCAAGAGGTAGAGGTCAAGCACAAGGTCCTTATAGGCCTCGACAATGGGGTACACCAGGCCAGAAAGAAGGGGAAGACAGGCCACAACCTTATAAAAAGCAGCCTTAATGACTTCCCACTACAGCTGCCAAACAGTTCTCTCTTGGTAGCCCCCTTAGGAGGAAAACTGGCACTTTTCTATCACAATTGGCTTTGCATCACCAAAGACAAATGGGTTCTCAACATTGTATCTCAAGGTTACAGGTTCCAATTTCACACTTTGCCAAGGTTAAAAAGAATGCCAAATCTGCCACCAAATCAGTGGGCAGAGGCTCAAAAACAAATTACAGCACTCATGGACATGAGGGCTATTCAAAATGTACCACCACAGGAGCAAGGACAAGGATTTTATTCAAGATTCTGTCTGGTTCCCAGAAAGGACAAAGCCTGGAGACCCATCCTGGATCTTTCTTCTCTAAACACTTACCTGGATGTTCCGAAATTCAAAATGTTGACACTACAGCAGCTTCTTCCCATGCTGGGCAAGAAAGCTTGGCTCGTGACTTTGGACCTCAAGGAGGCGCATACCTGCATGTCCCTATCAGACAAAACTGCAGAAGATACCTCAGATTTCTAGCTGGCTCAATGCACTGCCCTTTGGCTTATAGTCTGTGCCCAGGGTCTTCACAAAGTGCCTGGCACCAGTAATTGCATTTTGCAGGCAAAAATGAATTCAAATTTATCCATACCTGGACGACTGCCTGATTCAAGCAGAGAGCAAGGACATTCTTCTAAAGCATCTGACGTTCATAAAAAAGTTATTAAATTGCCTGGGGTACACAGCAAACGAAAAGGAATCAAAACTAGTGCCCTCACAACAGATAATATTCCTGGGTGCCAGCTTGAACACAACGGCCCAGATGGCTTATCTCACACCAAACAAGCAAGGACAACTGACTCAATACTTTCAATTGATGGCAACAAAGACCCAACTCCTTGCAAGAAAAATTCTGCAGGCCTTGTGCTACATGGCATTTTGCATACTACTAATTCCATATGCCAGACTGCATATGAGGAAACTACAGTGGTACCTAAAGAGTGTATGGTCTCAACACTGTCAAAGTTTGGAAACAGTTATACAAATAATTCCTTGCCTTCAAAATGAGTTTCGATGGTGGGCTCAAGCTTGTCACCTCAACAAGGGACAGCCTTTTACTCACCCCACAGCCAGGCAGACACTGACAACAGATGCATCTGATTACGCCTGGGGAGCACACATGGCAGGAAAATGTATTCAGGGCGAGTGGCCCACAGAGCAAAGGCATCTTCACATCAATCAAAAAGAGATGCTAGCTGTACAAAATGCACTTATAGCTTTCAAGGACCTGCTGCATCCAGGACAACTACTATTAAAGACAGACAACACCATAGTTATGTGGTACATAAACAAGCAAGGGGGCACGCACTCCTACCCCCTCTGCAGACAAGCCATGACCTTGTGGAACACAGCTCTAGACTACCAAGTTCATCTGCCAGCACAATTCCTGCCAGGAGAGAAAAACACACTGGCAGATGACCTAAGCAGAAACCTCATGGATTCCCACGAATGGGAATTAAATCCACAAGTATTCAGAATAATAACACAAAAATGGTGGAGCCCGGACATAGATCTGTTTACATCCCAAATGAACTGCCAACTACAGAAATTCTGCACAAGGAGTTACCATCCACAAGCATGGAAAGTGGATGCCCTCTCATTCAGCTGGAAAAACCTGCAAGTATATGCTTTCCCTCCTTTACCTCTCCTTCCAAAGGTACTCATAAAAGCCAGGCAAGAAGAGCCAAAGATGATCTTCATTGCACCAGACTGGTCACGCCAGCACTGGTACCCAATCTTAAAGAACTTAGCACAAGAACCACCCTGGATTTTACCTCAAATCCCACATTTGCTGACACAGCACAACAATCAGATACTTCACAGCCAGCTAAAGACCTTAAACCTAGCTGCATGGAAAATTCCTTAGTCAAGCAAGCAATGCCTCTCTCCAAAGCTGTTATGGATGTCATTCTGGAGGCCAGAAGGCCTAGCACCATGTAAGCCTACTCGGATAAATGGAAGAGATTCTGTGCCTGGAACCAGGCACACAGCCTTGACCCTCATGTCCCAAACATTCCTCAGATGCATCAATATTTAACTGAGATGCTGGACAAAGGCCTCTCCTTCTCATCAATCAAGATCCTCGCCTCAGCCATTTCTGCTCATTACAACACGGATCCACCAATTTTTTCTAATCCTTTGCTCAAACATTACCTCATAGGGGCTAAAAACGTAAGACCGCCCCGTAGAGCACCTACCCCAACTTGGGACCTCAACTTTGTTTTGGAAAAATTAACTTTACCTCCTTTTGAGCCAGCTAACACAGCAGAATTAAAATACATCTCTTGGAAAACTGCTCTGCTACTGGCAATAACATCAACACATAGAGTTTCAGAATTACAGGCACTAATGGCAGTGGAACCTTTCCTCATTTTCCACCAGGACAGGGTGTCTTTAAGAACTAACCCCACGATCTGAAGTAGGAGATTCATTTGTCTGCAACCTGTGGGTTATGGATCCGATATTGGATCTGAACCGGCATGATTATCCAGCTATGGATCCGAGCTCTTAGCTCCTCCCCTCACCCATAATGCCCTGCTCTCCCTACATGACCTCAGATCTAGTTTGCCACGCTGGTAACCAGGTCTTGGATCTCTGAGCTCTTCAGCTAAGTGATATTTAAAACCTAAAGAAAGCTTTAATTTGAATTTTTGTTGTGAGTTTTGAGTAATTGTGTTAGGTTTCCCTTTAATTTTTGATAGTTTCAGTTTAAAATTTTTAATTTTAAAACTTTAAGTTTATACCCTCCCCTCGCTGGTCGGAGTTTCTGTTTGAGTGTATTGTTTGGGGCCTTGTGTGTGTGCTAGTTTAATACTAGTACTCTGTCTTTTGTTTTTTTTGGTAAAAAAAAAAAAAAAAAAAAGAGACTTTATTATGTCAGAAGCCCCTAAGGCAATATTTTCCAAGTGCTCCGAGTGTGGCCATAAGCTTTCCCCTGCTGATGGCCACACTCGGTGCGTTCGATGCCTTGGGGTTGAACACCTCACTTCTGGATGTTCCATTTGTGCAGGGTTCAACCCCAGGGCATTGAAGGAGCGGAGGTCGAAGCTGGTCCTGGCAGGACTTCTTCCCCCGGACTCGGCTTCGGCTCCCGCTCCTGTGGTGGGTACCGTGGCCTCGGTTCCCCGCCTGCTCCCCTTCCTCCACCTGGGACTCAACCTCCCGCTGCTGGGTTGGAGGAGAGAGAGGCAAGAAAAAAGGATCGGAGAGAGAAGCACCACAAGTGGCGGGCCGAGACCTCCGTTTCGGCCCCGCCAGCGAAGCGGGCTTCTCCTCTGGCCTCCTTGGCTGCTGGCTCTCCCCCCCCTCGGCTCCGGTCTCCGGTCTGCTTTTCACCGGGGCCTGAAGGAGGAGGAGACCCGATCTCCGTCGAGGCTATCGAGGAGGCATTCAAGGCCTACCTCGGTAGCCTCTTCGAGATCCACGTATAGCCTTTCTGACGCTGATCTGGACCGGATGATGAGAAGGTTCATCCAGGCCCAGATGCAGATGGGAGTGCTCCTGCCTCCCCCCCCCTGGGGGGGAGCTCGACCCCATTTTTCAAGCCTATAGCTCCTTCTCCGACTCGCTACCCGGGTTCGGAGCGTTCGGAGCCGGGCAGCTTCGGAGCTGGGGGTGGGTCGGCGCCGATAGTACTAGGTACTTTGGATCCAACCCTGCTCTCGAGTGTTTCGGATCAGACCTCTCGGAGCCTGGCTCCGAGCTTCGGATCCGGGGGACTCAGTGTGCCTTCGGCGCCGTCTGTGTCGGAGTGCACTGGTCCCTCGGATCCGAGTGTCTCGGGGCCGGCTCCGATCCACTCGACTTTCGGATCCTTTGGTCGAGGCTGGCTCCCCCTCGGCTTTTGATGTAGTGGAGAGGGCTCTGTTGAGGGCTTCCGGACCCCCGGCATTTGCTTCGGCTCTGTCCCGTGCTCCATCTGCACTGGGTCAGGCTTCCACCATCCGGCCACTGGGACAGCCCGCTTCAGTGCCCCAAGCTGTTCCTTTGGAACAAGACACTGCTTGCGAGGGCTTCTCGGACAGCCCCCCCCCCCAGAGGAAGCCCCTCGCAAGCATACGTGTAAAAGGAGGCACATAGACTCCCCCGAGTCTTTAACTGAAGACACGGATTTGGAGGAAGGGGAAGGCTCCCCAAGATCACCCCCTGAGGATGTCTCCTTTGGAGACATCATGGAAATGCTTTGCATAAGGGGTGGGTGGTCTGCCCCCAAGTCTTCCTCGGACGAGTCCGTGTTCTTGGAGGCATTCGAAGCGGGCCCATCTACCTCTTGGGTGTCCCCTCCTGCCGACCCCCTGGTGGACCTTATTACCACCATGGCGTGGAAGGAACTGGACACCGTGGAGCCAATCCCCAAAAGGCCAGACAGAATCCTTAGCCCCCCTGCAGACCGTGCCCATTGGAGTAAGGGGCCTCCGGTAGATGCCATGTTGACGGCAGCAGCCACCAAGAAGGAACTCGCCCAGGAGAGTCCTTCAGTCCATCCTCCAAGCAAGGAGTCTCGGATGATGGACCGCTTGGGGAAGCGAATTTTTAGTTCAGCGACTTTCTCGGTGAGGGCGCTCAACTACTTGGCACATGTTACCAGGATGCAGCGCAATCTTATTAAAGAATACGCTGCATCCCCCCCAGAGTCCATGTCAGAGGAGGACAAACTTTTGCACTCCACCCGTATGGCCACTCTTCGATCCGTGACGAATACCTCTATGCGGTTGCTGTCCCATGCTACTGAGGGAGCCGCTAGAGCTGCAGGAGTAGGCCTAGTCACTAGACGCCAGGCCTGGCTCCGTCATTACGATTTCACGGAGCCCTTCAAGGCATCCTTCGCGAACGCCCCCTTTGATGGTTCTGCCCTTTTTGGCAAAATGGTTCGCGACACCTTGACCCAGAGCGAAAAGGATGGGAAGACGCTGTCTGCCGTCGGAATCCACTTCTCTGTGCCCCAGAGGTCCTACTCTAGGAACCAAAAGGGCCAGAAGAAGATGTGGTTCTGGAAGTCGCAGCAATCGCAACCCGCTCCGGACAACCAGTCCTTCCGTGGCAGAGGAGGACAGGGAGGACGCCGCCCCAGGGGCAGAGGGGCTCCCAGGAATTTCGGGTCCAGAGAACCTTTCTCTGAACGGCCCGCGCAGCAGCCCAGAGGGGTTGCCAGACTGCTCCACTCTGGAGGCAGTTGGGGGACGTTTTTCGGAGCACCTAGCGGCATGGGAGTCCATAACATCAGACCGCTGGTTCCTCCGCATTATATCCAGAGGATACAAGATCCCCTTTCATCACATTCCAAAATTAAAATCCCTTCCCGACGTTCCACCCGGTCAGTGGGAGGCCGCTTCGGCAGAAATTGGCCATCTGCTGGGGAAAAGAGCCATCCAGCCCGTCCCCCCAGACCAGATCGGATCAGGGTTCTACTCCAGGTTCTTTTTAGTGCCAAAGAAGACGGGGGACCTAAGACCAATTTTAGACCTGTCCCTGTTAAACCTGGCAGTTCCCAAGGAGAAGTTCTGGATGGTCACCTTGCAATCCATCCTCCCCCTTCTGGGAGAGAATCACTGGATGTGCTCTATAGACCTCAAGGATGCGTACTACCACATACTAATGGACAGACGTTCCAGGAGGTTTCTTCACTTCCGGCTGGGAGCCAGTCACTACCAGTTCAGGGTCCTTCCCTTTGGTCTCACCACAGTCCCCAGGGTGTTCACCAAAGTATTAGCAGTGGTTGCGGCCCACCTGAGGCTTCAGGGGGTGCAGGTCTTCCCGTACCTGGACGACTGGCTTCTTACCGCCCCAACAAGGCATCTACTATCATTGGCGCGAGACTCTTTTCTTCATCTAGCTCCCCGCCTGGGCATCACGATAAATGTAGCAAAATCCAACCTGGCCCCTACTCAGATGATAGATTTTATAGGTGCCAGATTAGACACGAGGGAGTTAAGAGCCTTCCTCACAGCAGACAGAGTTCAGAATCTGCGACTCCAGGTGCGGGCCATCCACCACTCCAGCTCTGTTCCGGCGGAATTGGTCCTGAGGGCTCTAGGGTCCATGGCAGCAGCAATATCTCTTCTTCCACTCACCAGATTAAACATGCGGGTCCTTCAGTGGACACTTCAAGTTCAGTGGTCTTACCTTGCTCTACCTATGCATCATCCCATCGCGATCAGCAAGGCTTGCAAGCGGTCCCTCTTGTGGTGGCTCCACTCACAGGATCTCCACGGAGGCCGCCCCTTTTGTGCTTCTCCCCCTCTCGCCACGGTGACCACAGACACCTCCCGCCTCGGGTGGGGGGGCATTTTGCAGGCAGGACGGTCCAAGGCACGTGGAACGACTCAGAGACCTCCCTGCATATCAATGTTCTAGAGATGAGAGCAGTGCTCCTGACGTTGCGAGCACTTCAGGCCTTTCTTCCCCTGGGAACAATTGCGATTCAGTCAGACAACATGTCGGTGGTCTGGTACATCAACAAACGGGGGAACCAGGTCTTATCCCTTATGTCGAGAAGCCATGAGAGTGTGGGAATGGGCGATTTCCACCAACCGCTTTCTCATCACAACGCATATTCCGGGTCGGTCCAACATCCTTGCGGACAAGCTCAGTCGCACCATTCTCTCCCCGTACGAGTGGTCTCTCAATGCTCAAGTAGCGAAATGTATCTTCGCACGGTGGGGAGCTCCTTGTTGCGATCTTTCTGCGTCTCCCTCAAACACCAAGTGCGACAGTTGGATAGTTGGATAATTATGTAGTCCACAACACCATCAAGAGAAGATTCCTCAATGTGCAGATAATGGCGGATCAACTGCTAGTCCCACAGCACAGCCCAAGACCAAAGACCAAACCAATTGCTGTGCGCGTGGGTGATGCACGGCCGGGAAGTACCACAAATAAACACAGTTGGCCAGCAAGTTGCAGTTGTATAAAATTAAACCAGCCAGTGACCGATGGTGGAAATTCAGACTTTAATTCCCAAATAAACAGACTGGTTTCGGCATAAGCATGCCTTCTTCAGTGTAAGAGTAACAAACATGTATAGTTTAATTAAATAAACAAATTTATACTCTAAAGTCACCAACAGGCATTGGTAAAAAACCTAGACTCATGAATAATACATGAATGTATTTAAATAAAAAATGAAGAAACAAAATGCAAAGGACCAAGGCTATAATCCTATCCTGTGAAAAATATAATAAATATATAATGTAATATATGTCAGCATTCCTGACATACAACCTTAAACCTCTTTTGGGTTTGATTCGAGCTAGGCTACAGGACACCACACAGTTCCTTAAAATTATTGAAGATACACAATTGGAGCCAGAGTGGCTAATGTGTTCATTGGATGTCAAAGCCCTATATACCAGCATACCACACTGGGCTGGCTTACAAGCACTTAAATATTGGTTGGATAGGGCTAATCTTTATCCACCGGGGCTCAACACGTTATTGATTTGTATGTCCGAACATGTACTGAATAAAAATGTCCTTTATTTTCAAGGCCAATGTTATTGGCAGCTTCAGGGGACGGCTATGGGAGCTTCCTTTGCCCCTATTTATGCCGACCTTTTCATGGCATTTTTTGAAGAATGCATGATCTATGATGTATCTCATATCTATCTGGTGGAAATGGATATTTGGCGCCGGTATTTAGATGATTGTTGGATGGTGTGGCGTGCGGATGCTGGATATTTACAGGAATTTGTAGATTATTTAAATGGAAATATCTGGGGTATTGAATTTTCAATCACATTTGATGCACAAACTATCAATTTTCTTGATGTTACTATCATGAGAAACCCAAACCATACTTTGGCTACCAAGGTTTTCCGCAAATATCCACAATATAACACGTTATTACATGCTTCTAGCATGCACCCACGCCACACCATCAGAAACATACCAGTATCACAGTTCATGCGCATGAAACGTCTCAGTTCTACTAAATCAGATTATGAGGCGGCCAGTGAGGACTTGTATCATAGATTTGTCAACAGAGGGTACAAAACACAGGACATCAACAAAGCATGGGTACGAACCTCTGATATGAATAGAAAGACTATGTTGGACTACAAGATAACTTCTGCAGATTCCAGGATGACTAACATCAGATTTATAACAACATATGGTAGAAATTATTATGTTATCAGAGACATCATAAACAAACACTGGAATATACTTATGGCCAATGAACAACTTAGAGCGGTTTTAGGGGAAGAATGTCAATTCTCATACAGGAAAGGAAAAACATTGGGTTCCCTACTATCCCACTACAAACATATAGGTAGTGGGGGAGCTACTCATAAACAACTTACCATCACGGGACATGCACTGTTGGGCACCTTCCCGTGTGGCCATTGTGGATCCTGTAAACAGATCACTAAGTCCAAGCAATTTTCTAGTTGTAACACTAGTAAGGTATTTGATTGTAAAATCTTTGGCAACTGTAGTAGTGATTGGGTTGTTTACTTGGCCTCATGTCATTGTGGGGCATTTTATGTGGGACAGACATCTAGGCCACTTAGGACACGCATAAATGAACATCGGAGTGACATCAAAAATAAAAGGGAAACAAATGCTTTATACAGGCATGTGCTAAAACATCAACAGGCACAATTCATGTTTATGATTATAGACAAAATTGTTGGGATCGTAGTAATACACAAGGTTGGCATGGTATATTGAATCACAAGGAGAGATATTGGATTATTGGTCTGGGTGAATTGTTCCAGCCTGGACTCAATGACCATTTATAACTATAATTGTATGGTGAATGGTATTCGTTTAGTACCAATTCAACAATTTAGGTATGTGGTTTACTATGTCTGCCTGTAATTTAGGATTGGTTACCAAAAAATTTGAAGATTCCAACTAGCACAACTATATCATAATTTTCATAGATGATTGCTCAGATGGAAGTTAATGTTCTTATGGGTAACTGCCCTTGAATTCATTGAGTTTTGTTTCACATACTTTTACTGTGTAAACAATACTGTTTAATATCAGCCTTATAGATGTTATATTTTTCCCTGAATGTTGTTTAATGTCATTTATCTAATGAAACAAATACAATTCTTTCAGGTTCTGACATATTATTAGCTCAATAATAATATATATTACATTATATATTTATTATATTTTTCACAGGACAGGATTGTAGCCTTGGTCCTTTGCATTTTGTTTCTTCATTTTTTATTTAAATACATTCATGTATTATTCATGAGTCTAGGTTTTTACCAATGCCTATTGGTGACCTTAGAGTATAAATTTGTTTATTTAATTAAACTATACATGTTTGTTACTCTTACACTGAAGAAGGCATGCTTATGCCGAAACCGGTCTGTTTATTTGGGAATTAAAGTCTGAATTTCCACCATCGGTCACTGGCTGGTTTAATTTTATACAACTGCAACTTGCTGGCCAACTGTGTTTATTTGTCATAAGGATAGGTTCATAGGTTGGTACTAGGCTATCGGCCCTAGGGCCTATACAAGCCTAGCCATAACAATTCCTTGGCTATTTCTTCCCACACTATTTACTTCCCTGGACCCCTGTCTAGCAGGGCGACTGACATGATCCCTGGGGTGAATTTCCTTTCTCCCATCCAGTCATCAAGGTTCTTTTTGAAGAGGGGCAAAGAGGTGCTCTGCTTGACATGTATGGGCAGTCTATTCCAGAGTCTGGGGAGTCTCTGGGTCAGGAACCTATCCCTCCAGCATGTTTTGTTTATTGTGATGACAAGGTTTAGATCCCTGGAGCGTGTGGCTCTGAGGAATACTGATTTCTTTAAGTGTAGCATGTCCAACAGCTCTGGGTTTGACATGGCCTTGTATGTTAAGCAGAGATCACCTCGGAGTAGACGATATGCGACAGAGTATAGCTAGAGTTTTTTAAGGTGGTCAGCATAGGGCATCTGCTTTAGGCCTGTGATTCTTTTAGTGAGGTATTTCTGTAGCCTTTCCAGTTGTTGCAGATGTCTTGAGAGGTACATACCAAATGGGGCATTGTATTCTATAATGGGTCTAACGAGGGATGAGTACAGTGGGACAATGACCTTTTTTCTGGATGAAAAGCCCTTAGTGATGAGGTGTGCCACATAGAAGGATTTCCTGACTGTTGTGGCGATGTGGTTATCGAAGGTGAGACCACTGTCCACCTGTGTCCCTAAGTCTCTTATCACACTTTTGGTGTTTAGTGTACTGCCACCTATGTGGTAATTCATGGGTACATGTTTTTTCCCAAAGGGGATAACTATGCATTTCTTGGCATTGATCAAAAAGGTACCAATCCTTGTTGAAATCCCAAAGAAACCACAGCTTGAACAAGCGAGTTGAAAAGTACACTTTAATCCACACAATTACTGTGAACACGAACAGTTCTTCTCAGATTACACAGCCTTAAAACAATATGCAGTTCTTCCCTGGTTATATGGTTCCCTATGCAATTTCCTTGAAATTTCTCATGTATTTTTTAAAAAACATTTTCATGAACATTTTTATGGTATTTCTTAGAGCATTTTTAGCACATTTATAAGATTATTACATTTACAAGATTTTAAACTAGTAGTTTTTAGATATTTATAGTTAATTACTCAGGAAATTATTGGTTAGGGACAATTTATTTATTCATTTATTTATTTATTTATTTATTTATAAATAAATTCATTCATGAATTTTTTGTTTATACCCAATGAATTTTTGGCGCCAAAATTGACTATAAAAAGCTATTGAGCATTATGCTTGTGGTTCTGATGAAATCTGCTTTTCCTGCAGATGAAAGCGCTTAACCAGGGAAGAACTGCATGTTGTTTTAAGGCTGTGTAATCTGAGAAGAACTGTTCGTGTTCACAGTAATTGTGTGGATTAAAGTGTACTTTTCAACTCGCTTGTTCAAGCTGTGGTTTCTTTGGGATTTCAACAAGGATTGGTACCTTTTTGATATTTGCAGCGTTTCGCCAACTTTTTTGTATTTCTTGGCATTGAGCTTGAGCCCATGGCTCTGGCACCAAGGATCTGTTTCTGTAAGGCCCTTTTATAGAGTATTGACATAATTTGGGGATTCAATAATGGCTCCCAGTTTGCAGTCATCTGCAAACGTTGTTAGCCAGAGTCCCTTAGTGTTGGCCTGTACTTCAGAGAAGTAGATGCCAAACAAGAGAGGTCCCAGGACTGAAGCCTGAGGTACTCCACTTGTCACTTGTCTGGAGCTGGATTTCGAGTCAGCTACTTTTACAGTGTGGGTTCTGTCAGTAAGCCAGTTGGCAACCCATCAAGTGATGTAGAGATTAATGCGCAGCTTAGTAAGTTTATCTATGATTCCAGAGTGGGTGGTGGTGCCAAAGGCCTTGGCGAGGTCCAGATAGGCTGTGTGGACTGCCTTACCCTCGTCCATGGCTCTGGAGACTGATTTGAAAAAGTCAATCAGGTTCAGGAGACAAGATCGGCTCTTCACGAACCCAAACTGGGTGGGGTCCAGTGTTTTAAGGTTGCCAATGTCTTTGCTTATAAGTTCCATGATAATACGTTCCATGGCCTTGCAGATCAGGCTCGTCAGACTGATGGGGTGGTAGTTCCCGTGATCCAAGCTGGATCCCCCCTTGTGGAGTGGGATAACTGTAGCTGTGTGCCACTCAGTGGGCATGAAGCCTGAGGTGAGGGTATGATTAAACATGACACTTAGGTGAGATGCCAGTTCATTTTGTAGCTCATGTAGTACACAGCCTGGGATGTCATTTAGTCCCATGGATGCTGTATTCTTAGCTTTGCAGAGTGCATTTTTTACCTGTGTGGCTGTTATTACCGGAATTTGGCAATCTTCAGGCATTGAGATGGGCCATTTAGGGGGTGAGAGGGGGGTGAAGTTGGCACTGAATTGATCTGCCAGGTTATTGGCAATATCCTTGGGATCAGTATATTTAATGCCATTCTGTTGTAGCTAAGAGCAGATCTGAGCATTACCATTTAGATTCTTGACATAGTTATAGAATGCCTTGTGGTTGTCTTTGGAATCTTTGGCAATTTTATTTTCGTAACTAGCCTTGGAGGATTTTATGAGGGATCTCAGCTTCTTACTGAGGCAGGTAAGAGAGTTTTTTGCATCCTGGGATATTCCTTTTTTCTACAACAGTTTCTTCCTTTTGTTGTAATGTTTGTTTATGGTAGGGGACCACCAGATTGGCTTCCTTTTTTCGGAGGAGAGCATCTTGGTTCTGTTTGGGATGGCACGATTCATGCATGAATGGATGTGCTTGTACGGTGCCTTAGTGTAGGACTCAGCAGTCGAACTTTCAGTTCCCATCTGCATGGGTGTCATGAAATTTGTAACTTCTGACTTGAGTAGCATGAAGTTGGCTTTGGAGAAGTTTTTTATGGAGGTTTCCTTACTGGGGGGTGGGGGTGGGATGTGGATGTTAAGGGTGATTAGCTTATGGTCTGATCTGACCAACGAGGGGGTGACCATAGGTGTTGAGCATCGATTTCCCATGTTGGTAATGACTAGGTCTAGGATATTGGAGCCCCTGTTTGGACTATGGATTAGTTGACCCAGGGCATTGGAATTTATGAATTCCAAGAACCGTAGGGCAAAGATGTTGGTACATGAGTAGTTTTCCCAGTTAATGGCAGGGTAGTTGAAATCACCCAGTATTAGGGTGTTTGGTTGTATATTTATATTTTCCAGTATGTTTAGAAAGGAGTAGTGAGAATGTTGGGGCATGGTGGGGGATCTGTAGCAAGCTACAATTTGGATTACAGTCTTACCTAATGTTAGTTGCAGCTGGAGAATTTCAGACGCATTGTGTTGGGCAACTAGCCTGGTGGTGTGAATATCCTTGGTGAATATGGACGTTCCTCCACCTTTAGTGTTTCAATCCTGGTTTGCTGGCCGAAAAGTGTGGTAAGAGTTGTAGCCTGGTATTGCAGGGGTACTCTCTGGAGCCTTGAACCAGGTCTCAGTTACTGCACAGATATCAATATTCTCCATTTTTAGGAGTGCCTCAAGAGAGTGCATTTTGATGTTTAGACTTCTAGCATTGAGTAGCATTACCTTCAGATTTTGCATGCTTGTACCTGTTACGGTGGTGGTTTGTTCCTTTGAACTTGTGTGCACTAGAGACGTTAGGTGTGAAAGTAGGTAACTTAAGTTTTACCTGTCTAAAAAGTTAAGTATGCAGTTTTCTACACCCAAGAAAGACCTTAAGAAACCAAAAGGGAGGGAAGAGACTGATGTTCTTCATCTCACATTGCTGCAGTCCTAACACTTGGGTAGTCCGCTGTCCCTCGGTTGGCCCGAATATCAGAGTATAAGGCTGATGTCGGTCAGGGCGCATTTGACTGACATCAGAACGTCAGGGTACAAATGTGCATGACCGACGTCATATCCTCAGTCTTTTTTGCCGCATGGTCCGATGCAGAAGCAGTGTTGCAAGTGCCGTTTGGCGTTCTGAAATTTTTCGAATTCGGAGTTTCAGACCGAAGTCAGAGTTGGTTAAGTACCCCGTTGGGGAATATTTTGGTTTTTTCTTGCCTCAGTGGTTTACCGGATGTCAGAAAAAGTGAATAACTGTATTTCTTGTGGGAAACAGATACCGCATAGGGATTACCATAATTTGTGTATACCTTGTTTGGGACCTGAGCACGACGTTGTTGGGTGCCGCTTTGTGCTAGGTTCAATAAACGCACTATAAAGCGGAGGTTGGATTGTGCCAGGTTGGTCTTTGGGAAGCGGTGCAATTACAAAATGCCGCCGGATGCTCCGGCCCGGCTTCCTCAAAGAAGCGCAAGGACAAGGCAGTTAAACCTAGGTTAGAGGAGTCGTCCAACCGGACGCCGGTTCTTTAGAGGCGCCAGTGGAACCGGTGGTTCCGACGGAGGCCTCTCTGGAGTCTCAGGGGGAAACTTTGATTTTACAGGATGTGGCCTCCCAGGAGGCAGGTCAGGCTGTAGGGGCTTCTCAGATTACTGTACTCCCCTCCTTCCTAAGGGGTCTAGGCCCTCTCTTTCTGCTTCCAAGGCTTCTCCTAGAGGCAGGTCTAGTTTAGCTTCTGTGGGTGTCACTCCTAGTTCTTCAGGTTCTGTGCCCAAGAAGCACATGCTTAAAATGGCAGAAGATTTAATTACTTTAATTAGAGGCTCTATGCCCCCTCCTGATAAAAGGCCTAGGATGGAACCAGTGTTGGGGATTGGGAGCAGGCTTCGGATGTGTCTGAGTCTTCGGCTGAAGACTTACAGGAGTATGCTCATTATTCTGATTCTGATGTGGATGATTCTACTCCTTCAGCTTCTCCTCCTGAGGATTTTTTCAGAGACCCTTCACTCCATGAGAGAGCATTTTAAATGGGAAGGTCAGGACTTCTCTGATTCCAGGAAAAGGCTTAGGGAATTTTTGTTTTTACCCCAGCATAGGCCTTTGGCTATACCTCCTGTTCTAAATGTGGTGGAAGATGTATTTGCAGAGGCTTCTCTTAATCCTGATTCTTTGCCTCCTGCTCCTGTTAAACCTGATAGGTATTACAGGGTACCTGAAGCTCATAAGTATCTTTTTAAGAGTCCTAGGGCAGACCCTGAAACTGTTAGCCAGGGGCCTAAGGGTGTTAAGGCTTCTGTTGTCAAGTATCCGGTTCCTGCAGATAAAGAGGCCAGGGCCTTGGATAGATGGGGAAAGAAAGTTTATACTTCTTCCACTCTAGCCATGAGAGCTTTGAATTGCCAGTTTCACATGTTGAAATATCAAAATTATCTCCTTTCACAGTTGAAGTCTAAGGTTGATGCTCTGGCGGAAGGTATTGATTGTAAAGAGTTACAAGATTTAGTGCATGTTTCTGAACAGGTGGGTAAGCACTCTTTGCAATGTGGTTTTGATGCTGTACAGGCCTCGTCCAGGGTGGCTGCCACTGGGTCGGTTCTTCGCAGGCATGCCTGGCTGCGGGATCAAAATTTATCTGACCATGTTAAAACTAGGATTTTGGATGCCCCTTTGCAATCTGATGTCTTGTTTGGTTCTCCTGTTGAGGCAGTTTTAAAGAAAATGGAAGACAAGGCTAAGTCTATGCAGACTGTTAAAGAATTTTTACAGGTTCAGCCTCCGAAGTTTAGTAGAAATTGGCCTACTAAGGGGTGGACGTATCCTTCTTTTGATTCCCAGTCTAGGGGTAGATCTAGACGTGGCAGGGGCAGAGGTCAGGGCTCTTTCAGGCCTAGGACAGGGAGTTCTCCTGCACAGTCTTCAGGTGAGGGCAGGGGTCAGTCCTTTCGTAAACAAACCCAATGACCTACCTTTTCAGCTGCCAGAACCTTCTCGCCTGGCAGCACCTTTGGGAGGAAGGTTGGCACTTTTCAAAGAAAATTGGAGGTTGATTACCCAAGACAGATGGGTATTGGACATCATACATCACGGTTACAGGTTTTATTTCCATACCTTGCCTCCTTTCAAGGGCATGCCAGACATTCCTCCTCAACAAAGAATAGAGGCTCACAAGCAAATTTCTCTGTTACTCCAAGTAGGGGCCATACAGCCGGTTCCTATGCCAGAAAGAGGCCTAGGATTTTATTCTCTCCTGTTCCTTGTACCAAAAAAGGGGAACACGTGGAGACACAATTTTGGATTTATCTATCCTCAACACTTATCTGGACATTCCCAAGTTCAAGATGTTGACGTTACAACAACTTTTACCTCTGCTGGGCAAGGATCACTGGATGGTAACTTTGGATCTCAAAGAGGCATATCTTCATGTTCCTATCAGACTAAGTTGCAGGAAGTATCTGCGTTTTCGGACTGGGACTTCTCACTATCAGTTCTCTGCATTGCCCTTTGGCTTATCTACTGCGCCCAGAGTATTTACGAAAGTTCTGGCTCCAGTGATAGCTTTCTTCAGGCTGAAAGGAATACAAATCTATCCTTATTTGGACGATTGCCTGATTCTGGCTCAAGGAAGGAAGAGCTTCTTCGTCATTTGGAATATGTGATAGCAGTGCTAAGATGCCTGGGGTATTCTGTGAACGAAATAAAGTCCAGTCTAGTACCCTCTCAAGACATGTGCTTTCTGGGTGTAAGACTGAATACAGCATCCCAGATGGCCTTTCTAACCCCGGACAAACAAAAGAATCTTTCCCTTTACTTCCATCATCTATCTCTTCAGTCCGGGCTGACTGCAAGGACAGTCCTTCAAGCCTTAGGGTTCATGGCATCTTGTATTCTGGTGCTTCCCAATGCCAAACTGCATATGAGGAAGTTGCAATGGTATCTCAAGAATGTATGGACACAGCACTGCCAGGATCTGGACACTGTCATTCCAATAATACCTTGCATTCAAAAGGAATTTTTGTGGTGGGCTCAGGAATGTCACCTAAACAAGGGACTCTCTGTGACCCGGCCAGAGGCGAGTCAAATTCTAACGACAGATGCCTCGGACAAAGCTTGGGGAGCTCATCTACACGGAAAGTGGATACAAGACAAGTGGCCTGTCAGACTACAGCATCTACATATCAACTTGAAGGAGATGTTAGCAGTCCAGTTTGCATTAATAGCTTTCAAGGATTTACTTCTTCCAGGGCAGGTGTTGATTCTAACAGACAACACAACTGTCATGTGGTACATCAACAAGCAAGGGGGAACACATTCTTATCCTCTATGCAGGCAAGCAATGATTTTGTGGGAGACTGCTCTCAGTTTACAACTAAGTCTTCAGGCAAGGTTTCTGCCAGGAGCACAGAACTCCTTAGCAGATGTGTTAAGCAGACAAATCATGGATCCCCACGAGTGGAAACTGGATCTTCATGTATTTCAGAAATTGACAGTGTCCTGGGGAACTCCAGACATAGATCTGTTCGCTTCTCCACTAAACCATCAGCTGCCAAAGTTTTGCACAAAGAGGTTTCATCCCACAGCCTGGAAAGTGGATGCTCTTTCTTTCAGTTGGAAAAATCTTGATGTGTATGCCTTTCCACCTCTGCCTCTCCTCCCAGAGGTACTTCTGAAGGTCAGACAGGACAAGCCAAGGATGATTTTGATAGCTCCAGATTGGCCTCGGCAGCACTGGTACCCATTACTGAGAAGTCTAGTGCGGAAGCCTCCATGGCCTTTGCCTTTGATTCCACATCTGTTGTCCCAGGAGGACAGTCATTGCTCAATGTCAAACTTCACTCTCTTCATCTAACAGCCTGGCATATTCTGTTTTAAACCATAGAGGGTCTCAACTTCCACAACAAGTTTTGAATGTGATTTTGGAAGCTAGAAGGCCTAGTACAAGGAAAGTGTACGCAGATAAATGGAAGAGATTTTTGTTTTGGAGTGCAGCTAAGGATTTGGATGTTTCTGAGCCTGATTTAAGTGTGGCTCTTCAATATCTTACTGAGTTATTAGACAAAGGTTTGTCCTTCTCTTCTATTAAGATTCATGCTGCAGCAATTTCAGCTCACTACGACTGTGACCCACCATTGTTTTCTCATCCTTTGTTCAAGCAATTTCTTAGAGGGGCAAAGAATATAAGACCCCCACGAAGGGCTCCTACTCCTGCTTGGGATCTCAATTTTGTGTTGGAGAAACTCACTCTACAACCTTTTGAGCCTGCAGCTACTGCTGAGTTGAAATATTTGTCATGGAAGACTGCTTTTGTTGGCCATTACCTCTGCAAGAAGGGTTTCTGAATTGCAGGCCCTTATGGCAGTTGAGCCTTTCTTAATTTTCCATAAGGATAGGGTATCTTTACGTACTAATCCTTCCTTTATGCCTAAAGTGGTTTCTAGTGTGGCTTTAAACCAAACTATTCATTTGCCTACTTTTTATGCAAATCCCCAAAATAAAGGGGAAAAGATTTTGCACACTTTAGATGTACACAGGCAGTTGCGATATTATTTGGACAGAACTAAAGGGTTCAGGCAATCTCAGCAGTTATTAGTTTCTTTTGCTTTGTGCTCTCAGGGCAAGCCCGTGTCGACACAAACTATTTCTAAGTGGATTGGATTTTGCATTGCTTTCTGTTATTCCCATCATGGCAAAGAGATTCCAGCTGGGATTAGGCCTCATTCCACTAGGGCTACTGCCACTTCTACAGCTTTTTTGAGGGGGGTGGCAACTAAGGATATTTTGGAGGCAGCCACTTGGAGTTCAGTGCATACCTTCTCTAGGCATTACCACCTTCCATTGTACTCTAAATCCAGGGCTGGGTTTGCCACTGCTGTGTTGCAGGGCATTCTGGCAGCTCCTGCTTCATTATAGTTTGGCCATCCTCCCTTACCTCTGCTTTGGGATTCTACCCAAGTGTTAGGACTGCAGCAATGTGAGATGAAGAACATAGTACAGTTTTGTACCTACCATAAATGTAGATGTTCGAAGATCCACATTGCTGCAGTCCAATTTACCCTCCCTCCTTCCCCTCTGTAGTTTGAGGTGGTTGTGTGGGTTGGGTTATCCATCTGAGGTATATTGTGTTTATTGTATATATTGTACATATTCTTGGTGTTAGGCTGGTTGGTTGTTTAGCTGTTGCCTATGGGTTTTGACCTTTTTCTTTAGGGTCTTCTGACATCTGGGGCAAGAAAAGACTGAGGATATGACGTCGGTCATGCGCATTTGTACCCTGGCGTTCTGATGTCAGTCAAATGCGCCCTGACCGACGTCAGCCTTATACTCTGATATTCGGGCCGACCGAGGGACAGCGGACTACCCAAGTGTTAGGACTGCAGCAATGTGGATCTTCGAACATCTACATTTATGGTAGGTACAAAACTGTACTTTTTTCGGCAAATCTAATGGTTTTGCATCCAACACTTCTGGTGATGGGATCCCACCCGAGACAGAGGGGGTAGCAATAATAATTGACATTGCCCCTGTGGTAGAGGTAGTCTTCAGAACCAAGACTTTTAGGGTTCTTTCTCCAATAGGCCCTTCTAGCACTCCTAAACAGGGTCTATATTAGATGACTGAACTTTCAAAAGTTCGACTGTCATATGGTCGACACCATATGATCAAACTTTTAAAAGTTCGAACATCTAATAAAAAAAATAAACTACACAAATAACCTACCTGAATGTTTTAAGCAGAGGGCAAGTCCCCTTGCACTCCCCGCTCTTTAAATGTACCAACTTCGAGATCGCACCACAGTGCAGAAAAGGGAAATCTTCCCAATCCGAGCTGCATGATCTCTGTTAAAACGTTAGAACTTTTAAAAGTTTGATCATATGGTGTCGACCATATGACAGTCAAACTTTTGAAAGTTTGATCATCTAATGTAGACCCTCCTAAACAGCTGCCTGATTGCTGCACTCTTGAGGCAGTTGGGTGGCACTTAACTTTGGGCCCAATAGCATGGGCATCTATCACTGAAGATGCCAGAGAGCAGAGGATTATAACCAGAGGTTACATAATTCCCTTTCGGTCTCATTCCCCACACTCAGGGAAACTTTCCATTCTGCCACCCTGTCAAAGAGAGATAAGAAAGCTACTAGGCAAGAGAGGTAATCCAAGACATCCTAAAAGACCATCATGGATTTGGAATTTACTCAAGTTTCTTTTTGGTGTCAAAGAATAACAGGAACCTAAGGCCAATTTTGAACCTCAGGCACTTAAACCAATATGTGAAAAAGACGAAATTCTGGATTGTCACACTACATTCTCTCTTACTGTTGTTGAGAAAGGACGATTGGATGTACACAGTAGATCTCCAGGATGCATACCACCACATAAAGATGGACAGACAATTTAGGAGGTTTCTCCTCTTCCTTTTGGGAACCAGTCATTTCCAGTTCAGAGCCCTTTGGTTAGAAAAGTAACTGGAAAATATTTTCAGTCTGGGCTTGTAATAGGAATTTGATTCATTTTTCAGCCGGTATCCCGGCTGTCTTAGATTTTCTGACTTTCCCTTTTTCACACTGGAGCTAGTTAGTCTATTGTTAAGGTTCATTTGGCTGCTATTTCCAGTTTTCACATTGGGGAAAATCAGTCAGCCATTGCTTCACTAAAATTGTCTAAGACCTTCTTAAGGGGAACCTTTCTATTGTGACTGCCCCTTAGAAACCCTGTTCCTCCTTCAAATGTTACCATTCTTTTGCAGGCATTGACGAGACCCCCTTTCAAGCCTGTAGATACTGTTGATTTGAAGTATCCTTTCTAGAAAACTGTTTTTTTGGTAGTAGTTACTATCCAAGAAGAATATTGGGGTGCCGTGCTCTTTCTTGTAAAGCACTTTACTTTGTTTTCCACAAGGATAGAATCACTTTGAGAATAATCCTGTCTTTCTCCCTAAGATGGCATCTGAATCAATGCTCATCCAGTCGTCTTTCTACGTTTTGCCAATAAAGTGAAAGACTTGTTCTTAGGATCATAGGAGGTTACTAGGCTAACAGCCCCAGGGCCCTTACAAGCCTAGCCAAGTTCAACCAGTGTTCCCAAGGATGTCTGGTTCAAGCAGGCACTAAAATCAATACCTATTGCCCCTGTCCAAGAAGAACACAGGTGGAACCCTGGGGTGAATTTACCCATCCAGTTGTCCAAACTGCTCTTAAATAGGGCCAACAAGGGGCTTCGTTTAATATGAACAGGAAGTTTTTTCCAAAGATGAGGCGACCTCTGTCAGACAAATCTGTCTCTCCAGCAAGTTCTGTTGATGTCACATACCAAGTTAAGGTCCTTTGAGCGGGTGATCTGTGTGCCATTTTGTTTGCGAATGTGCAGCATTTTCATTAAAGCTAGGTCAGAGATTGCTCTCTATGCAAGGCACATGTCACCTCTGAGCAGTTTGTATGACACAGAGTAAAGTGACAATGATTTCAGTCTGTCTTCATAACAGATCTTGAGGACCCTAAATTTTCTTTGTAAGGAACCTTTGTGGTCTCTCCAGTTGCTGCAGGTGTTTGGAAAGGAACATACCAAAGGAAGTGTTGTACTGTATTATTGGCCTGGTGAGGGAAGAGTACATGGAGTTATAACCTCTTTTTTTCTGGAGACAGTGCCCTTACTTATGAGCAATATAAAATGCCCTTCTTACCACTGTGGAGACATGGTGATCGAAGTTAAGGTTACTGTCAACATGTGCGACCAGATCTCTTACCACTGACTGTGTGCTTAAGGTTTTGCTGTTGATGTGGTAGTTTGCAAGAACATCATTCTTGCTGAAGGGGATGATGATGCATTTTTTTTTAATTAAGTTTAAGACCATGACTTTGGCACCAATCATTAGTCTGCATAAGACCTTCTTGCAGGATGTTGAAATCGCTAGGGGTTTCAGTGATCTCTCCCAGTTTGCGTCATCAGCAAACTTTGTCAGCCACACTTCTTTAGTTTTAGACTGTACTTTGGAGAAGTCAGAGTTTTGAGACTGTTCCTTCCTACTCTTAGACAGCAATTTCTTTCTCCTGTTGTATAGTCTGTTAATGGCAGTTGTTCACCAAGCAGGGTTGTTTTTCCTTGAAGACCTTGCTTTAGTTCTATCAGGTATTGCAGAGTCAATACAATTGTACAGGTACTTGTATAAAGCATTGGTGTATAACTCAGCATAAGTGCATGTTCCATCAGTGGGAGGAGGGGGTATGAAGCTGTTTATGTCTTAATGTAAGAGGTTGTAATTGGCCTTGGGGAATTTTTTTGGTCTAGTTGTTGTTGGGGGGGGGTCTTGTGTTATGGATTTGTGGTCAGATCTCACCAGGATGGCCACTCACTGTGGGTGGTGCACCGGTCCCCCGTGTTGGTGAGCACCAGGTCCAGGATGTTTAAGCCCCTTGTGTGTGTGTCAACCAGCTGGTTCAGGGCATTGGGGTTAACAAAGTCCAAGAACCTTTGGGCAAGTGAGTTGGGAACACATGTAATTTACCCGGTCTATGGACTGGTAATTAAAGTCACCCAAAACCAAGGTGTTTGGTTATACCTTGATTGACTCAAGTAGATCCAAGCAGGCTAAGTGGATGGCCTGATTCATTGAGGGGGTCATATAGCTGGCAATGACCTGAAGAGGGTTCTTACTTATAGTCAATTGTAGCTGAATTAATTCAAGGGAATCATGCTGTTTAACCATTCTAGGGCTGTATTTATCTTTAATGAATACTGATACACCACCTCCTTTTGTTCTCATGCCTTTAGTTTGTGGTCTGAATGTGTAAAGAAATGTAACCTGGTATAGCTGGGGTGCTCTGCACAGCCTTAAACTAGGTCTGAGTGACTGCACAAATGTCAAGATCTTCAAGGCAGAAGGTTGCTTCCAGTGAGTGCAGTTTCTGGTTTAGACTCCTAGAATTCAGCAGCATAACCTTGAGGTTGTTTTTAGAGGGCATTTTTGCATTGAGAATTGTGTTCTTGTGACATTGCTTAAAAAAGGCACTACCAGTGTACACCTTCTGGACATGGCATGGTCAATTCAGGTTTTACCTGCATCATACTAAGAATGTCAGAAAGGCTGACCATTTGTTCGTCTGCTTTTCTTCAGCAAAATTGGGTGAAGGAGTATTTAAGGTAACACTTTATCGCTGTCTGTCTAAATGTATTTCCCATGTCTACAAGGAGAAGTGACTGTCTTTACCTGAATCTCCTAAAGCTTATTCTACTAGGTTAGCTCCTACTTCTGCTGTCTTTTCTGAAGTCCTAATTGATGACATTTGTGTGATAGGTACTTGGTCAAATGTCCATGCCTTCATATTTATTTATTTATTTATTTAGTTATTCCGGTTTGATGACCGGGGTGGTCCACTGGGCTCGGGGAGCCCATTTTCAGTGAAGGCCCGGGGAGAAAGCTCCAACAATACATAGTTACATGAATAATTACTAAGAAACTTTGCATTACTGACAAATAAACAGGTAGCATTCATAAAGAAACAAACAATTACAATTTTGTTTAGGTGTAAACAACAGGCAAATGGCTTTGAGGCTAGATTTTACAATATAATTATATATACATAATTCAAATGAGCAAGGTTAGCTAGGTGAGAGGTTAACCAGGAGTAAAAGTGGAGGAGACCTTGAGAGGTATAGGGTGAAGAGTATAGTTGCATTTCCTGTTTGAGTAAAGGTGAGAATGGAGAAGAGTTTTAAAGTTTTCGAGGTTATCGCAGGTCCTAAGAGTGGAGGGAAGAGCATTCCATTTTTTGGCTAAGGTGAAGCAAAGCAGAAGTTGACCAGCTGGGCGCTTGGGTTTGTGGATGGTGATTAGGTTTTGGTGGGTAGATCTAAGTGTTCGATGGGGAGTATATGGTTGTAGGATATTGGATAGTGCAGGGCACTTGGTAGGTTGGAATAGTAGTTTATAGGCAGTCGTGATTTGGAGAAAGTCAAGTTGGTTATGGAGTTCAAGCCAGTTTAAGTGAAAGGAGGAACAGTGATGAGAGGAAGATTTGGCTTTGGTAGCAAATCTGGAGATTGTATTGCAACATACTTCTAGTTTGGAGGATAGTGAGGAGGATAAATTAGTAAGCAGAGGGGCGCCATTCAGTAGAGAGGGAAGGAGATAAGTAGTGGCGAGAGTTAGTCTGGTAGCAGGAGAGAGGAAGTGGTTGTTTCTATAAAGTAGGCCGAGTTTTATGTGGGTTTTCTTTATGTTTAGCTAGACGTGAGTATTAAATTTTAGGTGTTCATCAATGGTTACACCAAGAAGTTTGGCGGAGGGAATGACCTCTAAAATGGAGTTGTTATGGCTGATTATTTGGAATGAGTTTTTATCAATAGGGGAGGACTTAGAAGGAGAGAATAGAAGGATTTTAGTTTTGTTAGTATTTAATGAGTGGTGATTTTGGAGCATCCAGATTTCGGTAGTAGAGAAGGCTGTTTGTGTCAGTAGTTGGAGATCTGTTAAATTGGAGGCGCAGCAGATCAAAGTAGAATCGTCAGCATATTGAACAATTTTAGTATTGGGTATGGCCTTGTAAAAGTCGTTAATAAAGATGTTGAATAGAATTGGGCAAAGTATGGATCCGTGGGGTACTCCAGTGGGGGTAGGACGGAAGGTGGAGGTGCCCTGGCCCCATTTGACAGCCTGGGGCCTGTCGGAAAGATAGCTGGAGATCCAGGAGAGAGTTTTGTGGGAGAGATTGAAATTAGACAGATGATTTAGAAGGTGGATGTGGCAGGTAGCATCAAAAGCTTTAGATAAGTCCAGTAGAACTAAGGATACTAAATTACCGGAGTCACGGGCTAAATTGACAGTATATAAGAAGGAGAGAAGGGCGGTGTTGGTACTATGTCCTGGGCGGAAGCCGTGTTGGGTAGGAGGGAGTAGCTGGTGTTTGGTAAGGAATGGCAAGAGCTGAAGGTGGATGCATTTTTCAAGGAGTTTAGAGAGAGGGGAAAGGATGGCTATGGGGCAGAAATTAGAGACGTTACAGTTTTTGCCACCCTTGTGAAGTGGAAGAATATATGCAGAGCGCCATAGTTTGGGTACATAAGATTCAAGTAGGGATCTATTGATCAGGATGCTAATAGGGAGAGCAATACCATCGGAGGCTATTTTTAAGAAGGAGGAGGGAATGTTGTCGGGGGCATTGGAGCAAGGCTTTAGTTTAGAGAGTAGTTTCTGTATTTGGTAGGTGGAGATGGATTTGAGTTCGAAAGTAGGGGGGGAGGATGTTTGGTTGGGGTGAGGGTTGTTGTTGGTAAAGGTCTTGGTTAGCTCAGCAATAGAAGTGGTGAAGAAGGTGTTGAATAGTGAGGCAATTTCAAGGTCATATTTGCTGGTGTCGGGGCAAGGATTGTTTTTAGTACCTGGACTAAGGAGAGAGTTGATAGAGTTCCAAATTTTGGGGGGGGGGGTTTGCATGATTTTTTTGCATTTTGATGTAGTAGGACTATTTATCTTTGATAAATTGTTTTTTGGCAAGGTTTCTTAGTTTGTATTTAAGTAAGATGTCTGTTTTTTTAGTCTGGAGGTATGTTTTCCAGGTTTTATCTCTTTGTAGCATAATCTTTTTGATGTCTTTGGTAAGCCACGGGGTGGTCTTAGTTTTTACTCTTTTTGTTCTTACTGGAGCTAGGGAGTTAAGGACATTTAAGAAAGTTGAATTGAATAAGTCAACGGCTGAGTCTAATGGAAGAGTTTTCAGGGGGTTCCAATTGGTATTCCTGAATGAATCAGAGAAAGTAGTATGGTTAAAGTTAGAGAGGTTCCGAGTGTGGATAAACTGGTGGGAGTGTGTGTGTGTGTGTGTGGGGGGGGGGGGAGCTCGATGGGTGAAGGCAGGGAGGTGGTTTCCTAATGGGTCTGGTATGACACCGGATTGTATCACTTTATTGGAATGAGATACTAGGATCCAGTCTAGTATGGAGCCTGGGGGGTTGGTTTTGTTGGGTCTAGTGATGGTGTTAGTACGTTGAGTGTAGTTAAATAGATTGAGTGACATGGTGGGGTTAGGGTTGTTGATTTTGTTCCAGTCTATATTTACATCACCTAATATGTAGGTTTCCAGTTTAATATTTGAGGAGGCCCAGGACAGGATGTCTTCCAGGGTGTTGGTATTGTGTTACCTGGAGGAGTATAGAGGGAAATGAAGCAGATGCTTTTATGATTGTTAATTTTTAGAAGGCCTGCTACAAGTTCAGCATTATTAAAAGAAGGGATGGGATTAGGATATGGAGTAAAGGACAGCTGGTTGGAGTAGACTAGTGTGACACCGCCACCTCGAGTACTTAGGCTGTCAGATCGAAGTGATTGAAATCCAGGGGGAAGGAATTCAGAGTCACTTATGTGAGGTTTTAGCCAGGTTTCAGAGATGGCTACAATGTCAGGTGAGTTGTGAGTGAGCCAGGCATGAAAGCTTGTTATTTTATTTTTTAGGCTTTGGGAGTTGATGGTGAGGAATTTGAGGTATTTATTGGTGGAATTATTGTGGGAGCTAGTGTGGTTAGTAGGAGAGAAGTTTGGTCCTGGATTAGGGTGAATGTCACCGGCTAAGCAGAGGTAAGTGAGATAAGGAATAAGTTGTTTTGGTTTGTACTTAGTTAGAAGTGTCTGGTAATGAAAAGGTCTGGGTTTGTAGTATTTAGTAGTGATTGGGAGAAGTTTTACTTTGAAGAGGAGGGAAGGGTGGGAGGGAACTAAAGAGGCTGAGATGTTGTGGAAGTGTGTTGTGTATGGGAGATGGGGAGGCAGAGGTGGAGGGTGTAGATGGAAGTGAGTATAGGAGGTAGCATGGTATAGAGGAAGTAGAAGAAGGATGCAGAAGGAAGTGGAAATAAAGGTTTTTAGGAGTAGGAGAGTGCATGATAGGTGGGGTCTGTTGGATGTAATAGAGAAGAGGTTAAGGGACTTAGGAGGGAAGTGGTGAGGTAGTGAGAGGCAGGTACAGTCCCGGTCTACAGCTTCCTTTGGTTTGGCTGTCATAGGTTCATAGGTGTTTACTAGGCTAATGACTACAAGGGTCTTTTTAAGCCTAGCCATGCATCCTCAATCTCTGACAAGTTCTGATACCCTTGACAAGTGTAAGCAGGGGCCTGGAAGATGAACCATTTACAGGTTACATGTTTGCATTAGAGGCACAGGTGCCAAACCAGGGATGAATTTCTGGTTTCCCATCCAATTGTCCAAGTTGCACTTGAATTGGGTTAGGGAGGAACTCTGCTTCACATGGCTTGGGAGCTGTTCCATAGATGGGGTAGTCTCTGGGATACATACCTGTCTCTCCAGCAGGTCCTATTTATATCATAGGCAAGGTTTAAGTCTTTAGAACAGGTAATTATGGTACTGTTTGTTTTGTGGATATGCAGGAGGCCCATCAGAATGGGGTCCTAGATCTCCCCTCCAAAGCCTGTAGGAGACAGAACGCAGGAATAGGGCCTTGAGGCTGTCTGCATAGGACATATTACTTACACCCTGTCCTCTAGAATATCTTCCATGAGACCGCAAAGGTTTATGGTAGCTGGGGACTCTGTGCCATTTGTTAAGGAACAGATGGAAGAGAACATTGGATATGAAAGTTATGTACTTAATGGTGATAGATCTGTGTTGTCTACTTCCATCCTTCCTCAACTTCCCTCCCACCTTCCTCATTCCAGTTATTGTTTTTTTCTGTTTCTTGAGTGACTGCAAAAATAGTGTCTTTGGTTTGGTCATGTACTCTTTAAGCCCTGGGTCAGGACTTTTATTTCTATCTGTGATATATTTTCTTATGATGATGATGATGTATTAGGTTATTATAAGGTCCAGGCAAACTCGATCTGAGGTAACTTACTAACTATAAGGGCTTATGGATAAGGTGAAGGGCCTGAGCCTTGGATCCAAATCCTGAAAGTGGCTGAAGTTGGATCCTAGTCAGACCTGGTAACCCATCTTTTGAGGAAGAATGGAAGCAGACAATACGGATCTATTGCTATGGTAAGTACATTCTTTTCATTTATATACTTCTTTTACTTCACAAAATGCATGCTAATTTACATTCCCTTATTCTGTCAACTTCTTAGGGTGGCAAAGTGTGCATTTGGTAGCTGTTGCTGCCTCACTCCGAGGTTTTCCAGTTTAATTCTCAGCTGGGGTGCTTTTTGTGCTCAGTCTTGCATGCCCTCTGTGTTTGCTTATGTTTTCCCAAGGTGCTGACCTGTTTCCGCCCCCATTCCAAAGAGCTGCAGTAGGTGGATTGGACACAGTAAATTTACCATAGATGTGACTGTGTGTGCACGCGCGTGTGCGTGCATGTGTTTACAGGTAGATGTGCGTGTTTGTGTGTGGTTTGGAAGAACAACTGCAGCAGGGCTAGCCACCTGGCAGTGTCAACATTGGTTCTAGATGATAGTGATTGCTGATGTGAAACCCCTGATCCCATTAATGTACTGTATATTTCTTCTTGTTTTGCAGATTGATAATGAAAAGCTCCAGTAGGATCAGTCCGCTTTTACAGTTAGTGAGTGAATGATTAAAGAGAAGTGGGAATACTGCAGTCATGCTTTGCTGCTTGCATCAGTTGCAAATGAAGTTTTATTAGGTTGTTTATTACATTACTACATTACACAGCAGAGGCTAGGATTCATAGGCAAGTGCTTTACAGGGGAGCAGTGCTATATTTCAAGGATCCCACAGCATGACATGGCGTTTAGCTGCTTAAATATTAATCAGGGCTTGCTTAACATTTGTAGTTGCCAAAACAGAGTGCTTAGGAATTTAGTGGAGCCTTGTTATGGGGACAAGTGATGTTGGGCAGGCCTATTTGAAAAGTTTTGCTATCCAAGTGTACGTGAGTGGTGTAGTTAGTATCACAGCAATGTGTGCTTAAATATGTAACAACAGTGTTCATTGCTGACACGTGCACATCGGCAGACAGACCGAGTAGGGCTAGCACAGTACAGTGGCGGACTAGTCTATCATTTAATTAAGGAAGAGGGAAAGTGGAAAGTAAGAAAAGGGAATGGAGAAAAAAGAGAGCACTAGGAGAGTCGGAAAAGGGGTAATAGCACGTAGAGGAAAATTCACAAAGTAACCATAAGGAATAACTGTGGGGAGGCACATTTATTTTTTTATAGGAAGATCTCCCATTTTTCATATAAGCGGCAGAGGAGGATAGCTATGAAAGGTGGTGAAAATTTGTTGTGGGAGGAACAGAGGAACATGGAGGGTTGAAAGTACTCATTAACAAATAAAAAGAACTGATTTAGAGAGGGATGCTATTAACGCAAAAGACGTGACCATAGTGGCTGGACACATACCGACAGGAGGGGGTTACCTGGTAATTAGGAAGACTAGATGACAGGGTGTTGTGGGTTACACTCAAGGTGCTATAACACAGGGATGGTTGATAGGGCAGGGTACATGGCAAGTGCTATATTATCTCAGAGGACAACCCACACAGGCATCATTCACTGTTGTGGCTGTCAACTGCAAGCCTTGCCTCTAGCAAGCCCAGTGGGCTGGACCTGCTGTTTAAGTGGCTCAGTCATCTATGCAGAAGTCACTCTATGGTCTTGAAACAGGCATCCAGCTACCAGTGTACATCAGACATCACTAGCCTATGCTGCTTACCCAGGTAACCACAGAGGACTCCTCTGGGTTGTTACCAGAAGAGCCTCAATGGCCAAAGAGCCCATCTGTGAGCCCTCAAGGTCACCTTCAGTAGAGTGTCCTCTGTCCCACTGCTGAGAGGCAGGCCTAGTTCTGACTGGCATCTCAGTACCAAAGGCATCCACTGGAAGATGCTGAGGGGGACTACCTCCACTCCTCTAATACCACCGCAGAGGTTCATTTTGCAAACCAAAGAAAAAAATGGACTCTGCAGAAGGAAGAGAAAACAAAAAGAGAATACACTAGTAGGTACTTGTTTTACATACTGTTAATGCTGTATGGTTCAGCACTGCATACAACATAAGCACACTGTCACTGGGAGAATTATTCTTTTCTTCTAAGGCACCCTTTCATGTTCTCCGTCCACTCCTAATCCACTGGAAGACAAAGTAGGGAGAATTTAGTACAGTGCTGGACTTGGAAATGTCAAGGGAAAAAAATTGCTTACAGTAAAACTCTAACTGGCTGGCTGTAACCTCTGCTTCCCACTGATTAAGCAGATCAGGGTGATACAACTGCAGGTCAGAGTAGCCAGTGTAGCTATGCCTGTACTTCTCACCAGAAAGATGATACCCGTGGCATCACTCACTGTTCCGGCAAACTTGTCAGGCATCAACCTCGTACATAGGGCTGTCAAAGTGATCCAGCAGGCACTCCTGGAAGTCAATGTTGAAAATCTTTCTCTCATTCATTCATCAGGCAGGAACCCAGCTATTCTGAGCATCTGAAGCAACTGTAGTGATACTGGTCCACTGTAAGACCAGAGTGGTAGACCTTTGTGTATGGATGCTTGTTTGGATGTCACATGATGTTGATCATAAAGTAGCAACAAAGTGCTAGGAGATGGTTATGTAGTACAGAGTCATGACACCACAAGCTTCAGGGATGCCATGCAGGAGTATATAGTGCATAATTTGTGAGGGGCTGGTTGAGCAGGATAATACAGCTTGTGCTTTAACTGCTGTGAATTATGGTAGCATTTCAGAAATAGCTACAATAATGTTCTTCATTAACATAATTGTGGCACCTTGAGACCTGAATTAGTATGATAAAAAGGAGTGTCAAGTTTTTGATAGAGACCAAGTTAATACAAACGACTGTGGCATCAATACTTTACTGCATTAAGACACTGGATTTTGACACAGGACACCTGGAAATATAAACCAGTACCCTACTACCCACCCATGGTGGATGATAGCAATAAGGACAAAGAGGAACACCTATGTGTGGGTGTGGGAACACAGTACAATATGCACTGATACTTTCAGGCCAGGCTGTGAGTCACAGGGCACACAATTGTCAATAAGCATAAAGCGCAGAACATGCTACACAGAACATAATGGCCCCTGTACACTGGAAGAAACATGGCATTGTATTTGCTGGGGGGGGGGGGGTGAAGATGAGCAATGTATTTTGGGGATTCGTTATGCTGATGCAGGAAAGGGGCTTCATGGTAACAAGCCTGTAGCCACAGTACATATAGGAAAGGGGGAAAGTGTCACAGGTCACATCACAACAGGAGACAAGTAAGTGGGCATCTTATGGGGCTGGGGAAGCATCATACAGTCGTATAGGGTACTGCCTGTCAGCCATGTGCACTTGAGAATGCGTGCGCACGCACACACACACACACACACACACACACACACACACACACACACACACACACACACACACGCATACACACTGACCAACATGTTTAACCTACAGGTGTGTGTGACGTGATATGGGCCCATGAGAGAGGTAGTACTGGAAAAGTTCCCCATCTAGGAGACTGTTGAGTTACCACATGCCCTTCACACACATGACAACACACATTAAGGCCAGAAGTAATTCACACAAGCCATCTTAGGAGCATTTGTGACAGGGAGTAATACAGGACCTCAGTGCTGTGGGTGGCCTTAATAGGAGCTCACACCAGGTTCAACAAAGGCTAACAAATATGGTATTCTATGCCGAGAACAAGGCAGAAGATGTTGCCAGTAATAGTCCACTACAGGAGGTGGCTTACCAGCATAGAGAAAGCTCACAGAGGTGGGGTAGATCCTGGTGTCCCTGTGTGTAGAATTGGAGTAGATCCTCCTATACAGTGTAGGCTTGGATGTGGGAGCTGGGCTGTTGATGACTGTATAAGTGTGGGAAGAGATCATGCCAGGTTAGTACTGGCTATTATAGCGCCATATAGTACAGTGAGTACATGTGAGGCAAGTTGTTTTCAGCAAGTGCTTCTGCATATTGTTTTTCAGGTATCTCCATTCTGCAACTGCAGAGCCCAGCACAACAAGATGTGTAAATATCTATGTGGCATTCACTGATTGTTATATAATGCTACATGTGCTGGGAAGGGCCATTTAGTGTAGTGCTTTCCCAGGTATTACTATGTTTCCACAGATTCTGCTGGTAAAGAACCCAACATCAGTGGACACCAACCCATGCCTGATATCAGTAGGTTAAATGTGGCTGACAGTGATGGCAACATGCACACATGGCTGAGTCTGACGGCATAGTTGTACTTACTATAACAACACTACCATTGGAGGTCTCTCTCACACACACACACACACACACACACACACACACTTCCCCTGCATACAAGCAGGATGAGCAGTAAAAGGCCAAAATCCCAGTCTTGCCAGTGTTTGGTAGATGTCCTACAACGGAGAACCCCACCCAAACTACACAGGAGTTCCCAGCCCAGCTAGTAGCTATGAGCTCCAGTTTCTCTGACATATCTACATAATGACATGCAAGACCTGCTTCGCTTGTGAGATGGCACCCAGTGTCCTACTGAGTACAAGGACAGAGAGGAGACAATGTTGATGCTGTCCCCGGTGGCTACTGTGACATCCATTTGTGTGTCCATGTGGCAGATGATAACCATTCTCTGGTCTGCCTCTACAGGTACTGCTCTTTGTGGAAGGGTCCAGTTGCCAGTTGACAGTTCACAAACTGGGCATATCTACATGAGAAGACCATTTCTGAGACAGCATCACTATCAGCACTGACCACCCAGACAAGTACACAGTGCTAATTATGCTCCTGTGAATGTAAGCCTTGGACACTTCAGTAGGCTGCACACACTCACTTTCATAGCTCTACACCATCACTATCCTTTTTAGGCAGACAGCACCATGCCTACATGTGGCCGTCATCATGACAGTGATTGCCATCCATCTGATGACTTCTGACATGCAACATGCCATCAAGGTGCACTTTTGTGTGCCCATAATTCTACCCCATCCATGCTATTGAAAGCATCAAGCCCCTAGACTACAGGCTACTGCAGTACATATAGCCTGTATTTCTGTAAAGTCTTATGGACAGCTTGCGAGTCCGTGCGCTGTATTGCATGACTTGCATTTGATAATGCATGAACCATTTTATTCTGTTTTGTTTGTGTCATGGCATATGGTCGAGGAATAGATGTCACCTCTTTCCAAGTGCTGCAGTATATTGAGCACCTCTCTGCCTCATATTGGGGGGGGGGTCCTGCCTGTTCCTCTTCTGACTGGCTGCCCATATTCCTCATCTGCCACTTCACTGGTGTAGTCATTCCTTTTGGGATGATTTACTGCTGCTAAAGTTGTTTCTGTATAATGAAGTCCACAAACTGCTGTTTTAAAATTCACCACAAATACCCATTATGGCACCAGTATGAAACGCTTAAGGTTTTCCACACATTTCATTGACTGTTTTGGACTTGGATTTAGTTTTTTTCTCTCTGCCTAAGTCGCTTTTATTGTTTCTGTTTCTGTTTATTCATGTTATCTGCCATGGTGCATACTTGTATTTACCTAGTTGCATGTCTCTGATAAACAATGCAGTGCCACATAGGTATGTCTAGGCAATGCAAGTGCCTCTAAGTTAACCAAACACGTATTCTACAATGTTCCATATCTCTGCTTGCACAGTATGCATACCATCTCTGTTGTGGTCTGGAGGTTGCAGATCTATCGTTTCAACGCTTTATACAGTGACACTTTATATGTGGCCTGATGCCAGATTGTATGGTTGCTGTTTCTGCCTACATGTTCGCATAATAAGTTGATGACCCTTTGGAAAGTCACCGTACATGGAATGTTGGCACAGGACAGATGTCTGGCAGGAATGAGAATCATGGAAAATGTTAAGGTGATACATGGGGACATTACAGATGATACCATGCACATTGCAAATTACCAGGCAGTTGGCATGAAAATGCTTCCTACTGATGTATCTGACTCCTTGTGCACCAGGTAGAGCCTTGTATACAGTCAGTAACTACCAGGACCTCAGAGAAATGGGCAGTTTTGGTGAACACCAGCTTAGTAGTGTTTTTCTTCTGTACAGTTATTGGAACCATATGATATTCTTTGTGTTTCAATTCTACAGTCCTGATTTGTGGGATTTCCCGCCGTGGAATCTCTTGGCCAGCCCAACTAGTTGAGAATATTTTCCCCTCCTACAGAAGCAGATGGATGCCACCATCCTTGGGTATAAAGAGAGTTGGCCGGCGCCATGACCTCAGCTCTTTCTTGCAGTCAGAGCCCGAAGCAGAGTGCTAGTCATTGCATTGGTCAGTCTGCACCAGAGAAAGAAGACATCTAAAGCTAAGTACCCCATTTGGGAACTTTTTCATGTGCTTTTTGATTAATGTCAGAGAAAGTTAATAATGCTCTCCGCTATGGCAAACAGATACCACACTGGGACTTTCATTCCTTTTGTGTGACTTGTTTGGGGCCTGAATACAAAGTTTAACTGTCAGTTTTGCTGGTTTTAATAGCAGAATTATCAAGCGTAGGGCTGAGATTCTAGCTAAACATTTCAGTGAGTCATCAGGGCATTTGCATACCATGCCATCCACCAGTCAAGCTGAAGTAGATCTCCCTAGGCAGAAAAAGGAAAAGCACTTCAAATACAGGACCTCAGATGAATCTCGTTTGATGTTGACCAGTCCTTCTAAGCTTGTGATTGCCAAAGAAGGTGAGGCACCTTCACAGACCCCTCAACGACTAAGATGGTAGCACAGGCCCCTATCGAGAACCGTTTGGAGCCCCAGTATGCCTCTGGGTCCCTCTACTTCCTTATAAGCCAAAGGACTTGGCTCATTGTTTGGGTCCAGGGCTGCTTCGCAGGCTCCTGCTTCCGACGATTGCTCTACGACTGATGGATGTGCTTCCCATTTGTCAGTACTTCATCTTGGCCTGCCACTTGCAGGCGTTAGTTGGTTGTCCAGGCAATAGTGTGGAGGACAACCTTAGGCCAAAACCTAAAGCTGCTCACAAAAAACTACATCCACCTTACCTCACCCTAGGCCTACTGGCTCCCACTCGCAGGCCTACCAGCAAGACCTAGTGAGGTTGGCTAAGGATTTGATTTCTTTGGTTAGATTCAGATACCTCCCTCCCCTGAAACATCCCCTGGTAAAAGAGGGATACCTCACCACTGTTTTGATTCATCAGATGATTTTGATAATGTTAAATCCAGTCTTGAGGAGAATGCTTGTATTGCTTCTTATGGTGAAACACCAGGAAACTGTTCTTGACCAGATGAAACAAAAACTGCTGGGGGCTGAAAATAAGTCCGTCTCAAAGGAATTAATGGATCTATGCAACTCCTGCTGTCAGGTGGCTAAACACTCTGCACTGTGGCTGTGATGCCTTGGAAGCCTCCAGGCAGGGCAGCAGCCACAGGATCCATCATTAGAAGACACGCCTGGTTGAAGGAGCTGTCCCTTCCTGAACATGTAAAATCCAGTCTCCTTGATGTTTCCTTAGTCAATGATTTTCTTTTTGGTCCTAAGGCTGAAGGTATCATTAAGGAAAATGGAGGATAAAGCCAAGTCCATGCAAACTGTTAAGGACTTCCTTCAGGTCCAACCCCTGTACTCAGCCAGAATTACCGTACCTATTGTTGGTTCTAAGGACTTCCTTCAGGTCCAACCCCTCTATTCAGCCAGAATTACCCTACCTATCGTTGGTTCTTTCCAGCCCCCCAGTATAAGTCTAGGCAAAGGAAACTTTGTAGGGGAAAGGAGCCAAAGGCAGCACCAGTTGCTCAGACAGTGGGAAGCAGATCCCAAAAGGCCTGCAGGATCACTTCCCCAGGTCCCTATCAGGGAGCAGTGATGACTTTTGCATGGTGCCCCCACTTTCCCCATTCCCCTCCCCTCTTCTCCACCCTCCCCCAGGATGTGGGGGAGACTGCCACTATTGTACAAGAACTGGACTGCCATTACCAGGGATCTATGGGTGCTAAACATCATTCAAAGAGGCTATAAGCTCAAGTTCAAACAACCCTTGATTTACTCAGGCTTCCCAGATATTCCTCCAAACCAAAAGATAGAGGCCTTAACCCAAATAGAGCTTCAGTGGGCTAAAGGCTGTATTTAACCTGTACGAAAATCCTTATAAGAAAAGGCTTTTACTCCAGACATTTCTTAGTTCCCAGAAAAGAAGGTACCTGGAAGCAATTATAGACCTGTCAAGGCTCAACTGATTTTTACATGTCCCAGAATTCAAAATGCTAACTCCACAAAAACTACTGCCTGTGATATCCCCAACTTCTTCATGGTAACTTTAGATCTAAAAGATGCTTACTTCCATATCCCCAAGGAATCACACAGAAGCTTCTTACGTTTCAGAGCATATCTGAGGCACTTTCAGTTCTGTGCTCTGCCCTTTGGCTTGTCTACTGCATCTAGGGTCTTCACAAAATGCCTAGCCTCAGTGATGGTCTTCTTTGGGACAAAGAGAATTCATATTTACCCTTCCTTAGACAATTGCCTTATTCAGGCAGCAAGCCTAGAAAAACTCAACAGACCTGCTTTATATTCAAAACTGACTAACCTCAGTGGGGTTCACCATCAATACACAAAGAATTCAAGCAAATCTCACAAAGAGGATTGTGTTTGTGGGAGCCTTGCTGGACTCAGCTCTTCAGAAGGCTTTCCTCCCTCTGGACAAGGCTACCTTCCTAACCCTGTACTTCAAAATGTTCCTGATCAGGAAATAATTTCACAGCCAAAGTGTGTCTCAGAACCCTGTTGCATTCTCATAATACCCTTGGCCAGCCTACATATGAGAAAACTGCAGCAGTATCTCAAAAATGTGTGGTGACAGCATTCACAGTATCTTACCTTCAGAACAAAATTGCTTCCTTGCCTCAGTAAAGAGTTTGCCTGGTGAGTCCAAGCATGCTCCCACAGTCCAGGCCTTCCCTTCAGATTCATCCATCAGGAACAAACTCTTGACAACAGGTGTGTCAGAGGTAGCCTGGGAAGCCCACTTCATTAACTTCCAGACTCAAGGCAGATGGGACATCAAGTTCATAAAGAAAACACCAACCTAAACGAACTAGTGGCAGTTCAAAAGGCCTGATTGCCTTCCAGAAGAAATGGAAACCCAGAGTGCTACTGGTGGACAGACAATACCACAGTTTTATGGTACATAAACAAGTGGGGGGGCACTCATACCCCCTTTGCCACCTAGCTATGGACCTGTGCAAACTTCCTAAGGCTGCATCTCTTGTCACAGTCCCTGCCGGGAGAGACCAGTCACCTACCAGATTGTCTCAGCAGGAGCCTGTCAGACTCTCACAAGTGGCAACTGCATCAAGAAGTATTTCTCAACATAGCTGAAAAATGGGGTGTGCCACAGATAGACCCCTTTGCCACCAATGAAAGTGCTCACTTGAAAGTTTTGCTCCAGGAGCACAATTAAGTCAGCCTGGAAGTCAGAAACGTTTTCCTTTCCTTGGACAGGTCTGTTACTCTATGCCTTCCCTCCCATTACCACTGCTACCCTGAGTATTGCTGAAAATAAGGGACAAGGGTAATTCTTATAGCTCAGATTGGCTGAGACAGCACTGATACCCTCTGTTACTCAGTCTAATCAGCAGGGAACCATGGCAGCTACCCAGGACCTGCTAAAGCAGAACAGGGGCACAGTGATGCATTCCAACCTGCACACACTCAAACTGACAGCTTAAATGATACCTTGATCCCATGAAAGGGGATGCTGAATGACAAGCACATCCTGGACATTCTAAAAGAGGCCAGGAGACCTAGCACTAGGAAGTCTTACTCTGCCAAATGGAAAAGATTCATTCTTTGGTGCAAACAAAAGAGAAAAACTCTTATCAAGCTCAGAGCCATTGCATCCTGTCATACTTATCCAGCCTTTTTGAAAAAGGTCTCTCCTTTGCCTTTATAAAAATCCACACTTCAACTATTTCTGCCTGTCTGCCTTCTCATCTTTCTGTATTTTCACATCCCCTTATGAAACAGTTTCTGAGACGATGTCTACGTTAGGCCTCCCAGGAAACCTCTTGTTCCTCCTTGGGACCTCAGTTTCATTCTGGAGAAGCTCACCCTTCCACCTTTGAACCAGCGGCTTCCGCTGATATAAAATTCCAAACCTGGAAGACAGCCTTCCTACTAGCTACTACCACAACCAGAAGGGTGTCAGAGCTTCAGGCTCTTGTGTGTGGAACGTTTCATCGTTTTCCACCCAGGCAATGTCTATCAGGATCAACCCTTCCTTTATGCCCAAGGTGGTGACAGAGACTTATTTAAACCAAACCATATACTTGCCTTTATTCTTTCCTAGCCCTCAAGACAAGGAAGTGAGGATCCTTCATTCTTTTGATGTGCAAATGCCACTGCATTACTACTTACACAGAACCAAGAATGTCAGGAAATCAGATCGACTTTTTGTGACCTTTGCCAGAAAATGTGAGGGGACACCAGTTTCAAAACAAGCTATTCCCAAGTTGTTCTCCCACTGTGTCTCCTTTTGCTGCAGCCGTCATGGTAAAATGCCTTCTGATGCTGTGAGAACACATTCCACTAGGGTTACTGCTACCTTTATTGCTTTTCTTAAAGGTGTGGCCACCAAGGACATTTTGGAAGCAACTACTCGGTCCTCTGTGCATACCTTCCTACTTTTTCCAAGTCCAGAGCAGGATTTGCAACTTCCATTTTGCAGGGCATCCTTGTCTCCTAAATCTTTCCATCCACTGTCCTTTTCAGCTTTTGGAATCATCACACAAGTCAGGATTACAACAGTGAAACATGAACATAGTACGGTTTTGTACACTTACATTAGTGTAGATGTTCTTGTGTATTCACTGTTGCAGTATTCTTTCCCTCCCTCCTTCCCCTCTGGCTTATGAGATAGGCTAGGACATTCACCATCTCAGTCAGGGCGGCCCCCTTCCTCCTTCACACTTATTCTGGAATACAGGGTTCTAGACCCCTGACCTCAAATACATACCTGGGGGGGCTCCTACTCATTGCGGGCAGGAATGTACTGAAGTCATGGCACTGGCTGACTCCCTTTATACCCAAACATAGTGACATTGAATAGGGCATCCACCGGCTTCTGGAGGAGGAGAAAATATTATTTGGTAGTTGGGCTAGCCAAGGGCTTCCACAGCAGGAAATCCCACAAGTCAGGACTACAACAGTGTATACACTCAAAACATCTACATTTATGGTAAGTGTACACAACTGTACTTTATTCTTCATGTTTTGCAGCATATTGTTAAAGGGCTGGTGTAGGATATGAGAGACTGATGCTTGCAAAATTTCTAATGTGTCTATTGTAGGCCACTGAAACATCCATATAGCTAGGATGGTTAAATCTACACATACCTTGGGATGGCCAACACATCCATTTCCTTAATTCTGTATTTGAGCAACAACAATTTTAGAGGCCCTTATATAGTGCCTGTATTCAACAAGAAGAGTTCCAGCTCCTGTTTTGTATACCTGTCCGAAGAGTTCCACAGTCCACTGGTCAGTCAAATAATGCCATATTAGGTGTTGACAATACCATCTGCGTTGGCACAAAGGGCCATGGCAAAACATTTCAAAGGCACTGGCTCTGAGATTAGCCCCTAACACATGTTACTTCTGCTGTTGTTGCTACTGCATACATTATGGCATTCTGTGTATAGGCAGTTCCTGAAATTCAGAACATGTGTTGCCATGGTACAGTGCTTCTGCTTTATATGTTTTTGAATCACTATGCCATCCTTGATGACATTGTCTGCTTATTCAGTATTCCTCATTTGCATCTGGAACCGTATTTCCATATCATTATGCAATCATTTGATACCTTGCATAACACTGCTTTTCATCTAATGTTGCCATGCTACTTTGGTCCCTGAACTGCCTCTTCCCTTCACATTCCTGTTTTTCATGATATTTTGTGCAGTGTAGTGTGTTGTAAATGTCAGCCATAGTCTTAGATGTGGAAAATCCCTATGATACAAAATCTGGAATTGGCCAACATATTGTGCATCAGTTACAAGGTTGTACTGTGAAAATGCTTATACTGTGGTGGCCGTGTTCCATATAAAGCTTCACATCCTCTCGTTTGCTTTAGTACATTTTTTTTTTTGCTTTTTTGCCATCTCATGTGTTACCTTTGCATTTTAACCCAAAACAAACATCAGATCTGAATCAAATCTTCTTGTGTATTTGAAGAATAGAAATGCTAGTACTGTTTTGCAGAAAATAAGGACATATAGAGCATCCGTTGTATTAATAATAGTAATGTGCATATGTTCTTCATGTTTCACAGTTGCAATCATATTTGGGCTATCCTGCCAGGGGTAGCCCTCAGTCGGCCCGAATACCAGAGGCTTAGTATTTCTATGTCGGTTGCTGTTGCTCCAGGACTGACGTCAGGTCGTCAGTGGTATAAAAACAGGCAGCCGACGCCGTTACATCAGCCTTTCTTGCCGAAGAGCCCAAAGCAGAAGCAGTTGGCAGGAGTGCCGGTCAGCTGCTACCTGAGTTTTCATTTCCGAATTAAAGTTGAAGACTTCTAAAGCTAAATACCCCGTTGAGTATCCTTTTTTCTTGCTCTAACCGATGTCAGAAAAAGTTAACAATTGTCTCGCCTGTGGAAAGCAAATACCACACCGAGACTTCCATTCTTACTGCGTCACCTGTTTAGGCCCAGACCACGATGTCCCCTGCTGTCACTTTTGTGCTTTGTTCAACACTAGAACTATACATCGTCGGGCCCTTATTGTAGCTAGATATTTTCGCTCAGTCCTCGAATTCCGATATGGCTTCGGTAAGCCATCCGACTACCGATCTTCCAAAAAAAGTAAGGATAAAGACAGAGACAGACCGCACAGGTCCAAAACTGCCGACGACGCTTCCTTTAAGCTAGTCGTCACTTCTCCGGTCCTCAGTGAGGCTCTTTCGCAGCCACTGATGCCAGCTTCTGTGGATTCGCAGGCCGTGACCGAGACCCTTTCGGAGTCCAGTATGCCGCAAGACTCTTCTTCGACTAAGGATCCTGCAGATGTCTCTACCTTGGATGGGTCCGGAGCCGCTGAGCAGGCACCGGATACCGAGGAAGTACTTCACACTACTGATACTCGACACAGGCCAACGACTTATTTCGCGTCTTCAGTTCTTTCGAAAACAACCGAGTTTCTAAGGCCCAGGGTGTGAACCACACCCAAAAAACCGACAACCCTTGCTCAGGCTCCTGCTTCCTTGCCTCAGTCTTAAATACTTAAAATTGCGGAAGACCTTATAATGCTAATTAGGGGAAGCCAGGCTACCCCTTCCAAAAGAAAAAAAAGACTTGTCCCCAGTAGTTTTATCTGAACAGGAGTCCAATGACTCTGATGCATCTGAATATGATGATATGCAACCACTCTCTGCTTATGAGGATTCTGATGCAGAGGAATCCATCCCTTCAGCCTCTCCACCCGAGGACTTTTCCTTTGGGGAACCCTACATACCTTAAGGGAGCATTTCCAATGGGAACGTCAAGACTATCCTCAGTCAAAAAAGAGACTCGGAATTCTTAAATCTTCCACAATACAGACCTCTGGCCATTCCTCCTGTCCTGGATGTTGGATGATGTTTTTATGGAATCCAGTCTAACCCCTGACACCCTCCCTCCTGCTCCCAGGAAACCTGACAGGCATTATAGAGTCCCTGATTCTCACAAATTTCTTTTCAAAAATCCTACTGCTGACCCCGAAGTCATCTCTCAAGGACCTGAAGGAATCAAAGCAACTTCAGCTAAGAATCCCACCCCCTCAGATAGGGATTCCCGAGCATTAGACAGATGAGGTAAAATGTATGCACCTCTGCTACTCTTGCTATTAGAGCATTAAATTGTCAGTTCCACATGCTGAAATATCAGCAACATACGATGGAACTATTCAAAGAAAAAATATCTTCTTTTCCTGCTTGGGCAGAAAATAAAGAGTTACAAGAGTTAATGCATTCTGCAAGTCAAGTAACTAAGCACACCTTACAATGTGGTTTTGACGCCCTAGAAGCATCTTGCAGGGCAGCAGTCACTGGTTCTGTCCTTAGAAGGCATGCTTGGCTTAAGGAACAGACCTTGCCAGACCATGTCAAATCCAAATTATTGGATGCACACTTGAACAAAGACAACTTATTTGGCACCAAGGCAGAAGAGGTCTTAAAAAAGATGGAAGAAAAGGGTAAATCTATGCAGACAGTTAAAGACTTCTTACATGTCCAGCCACCGAGGTTCAGTAGGCATTGCCCCTCCAAGCACTGGTCCTTTCTTGCCCCTTCCAGGCCAGCTCAGCCCAGACCCAGGGGAAGCAGACCACCCAGACAACAGCCCCGGGGAATGCAGAGATCTAAGGAGTGGAGTTCCTCCTCTTCAAAAACAGGGAGTGCAAAGCCACTCCCTTATGGTGAAAACTCACAATGACATTACACTTCCACCTCCCTCTGCCCACCTGGTAATGCCCATAGAAGGAAAACTCTCCTTCCATGCAAGCAACGGGGTCACCATTACCAGCGACCGCTGAGTCCTCAACATAATGTCCCAGGGATACAAATTTTATTTCCACACACTGCCAACCCCAAAAGGGTTCCCAGATCTTCCTCCAAACCAGTGGGCAGAGGCCAGAAAGCAAGTCCTTTCCCTGCTCTCCGTGAGGGCAATAGTGCAGAACAGATAGGCCAAGGTTTCTACTCCAGACTCTTCCTGGTACCCAGAAAAGAGGGCACATGGCGCCCCATCCTCGATCTATCCATTCTAAACACCTTTCTGGTGATATCAAAAGTCAAAATGCTCACCCTCCAGCAGCTTCTACCTATGCTTTCCAAGGATGCTTGGTTAGCCACTCTAGACCTAAAAGAGGCCTGCCTACACATCCTAATCAGGGAATCATGCAGGAAATACCTATGTTTCTGGGCAGGATCAATGCACTTTCAGTTGTCTGCACTTCCCTTTGGCTTATCTACTGCTCCCAGTGTTTTAACAAAATGTCTGGCTCCCGTCATTGCTTTTTGCAGACAAAGAAATATTCAGATGTACCCATACTTAGACGACTGCCTGATTCAGGCAGACAGTCAGGAAAAGCTGCTACAGCACCTGACCTTTGTAAAGGACCTACTGACCTCCCTGGGTATACTATCAACGAAAAGAAATCAAAACTAGTCCCCACACAAAAAATTGTATTCCTGGGAGCAAGCCTGGACACAGCATCCCAGATGGCCTTCCTTATTCCAGAAAAACAAGTCTACCTGACAGCCTACTTCTCTCAACTAGCCACCAAAACCCAGTTATCCGCAAGGAAAATCCTGCAAGCTCTAGGGTTCATGGCCTCTTGCATTCTACTCATTCCATATGCCAGACTGCATATGAGGAAACTACAGTGGTACCTAAAAAGCCTTTGGTGCCAGCACTGTCAAGACCTGGAAACACATACCAATGATACCATGTCTAAGGAAAGATTTTCTTTGGTTGGAAGCAGCATACTACCACAACAAGGAACTTCCCTTCTCACAACCCCACGCCACCCAGACCCTCACCACAGAGGCATCAGACTATGCCTGGGGTGCTCACCTGCACGGCAGGTGCATTCAGGGCCAATGGAGCCCAAATCAAATAAATCTGCACATCAACCAAAAAGAGATGTTAGCTGTTCAGCATGCCCTGACAGCTTTCAGACCCCTACTCTCCCCGGGGCCTCTACTGATCAAAACAGACAACACCATACTGATGTGGTATAGCAACAAGCAGGGAGGGATTCACTCTTATCCTCTCTGTAGGCTCGCCATGACCTTTTGGCACACAGCCTCAGCCATGCATCTACACCTGTTAGCACAATTCCTGCCAGGTTCTCTAAACTCTCTGGCAGACAACTTAAGCAGAAACCTGCTAGACCCACACGAGTGGCAGCTAGACCACAGAACCTTCACCCTTGTAACCCAGAAATGGGGCACCCTGAAGGTCAACCTCTTTGCCTCCCACTCCAATCATCAGCTCAGCAAATTCTGCACCAGGGAACCTCACAGCAAGGCCTGGAAAATGGATGCTCTATCCTTCCAGTGGATTAACCTCTCAGTCTATGCATTTCCCCCTCTACCATTCTTTTCAAGGGTACTGCTCAAAATAAGGGAGGAAAAACCGAGGACAATCCTGATTGCCCCAGACTGGCCATGCCAGCACTGGTACCCACTGCTGTGCAGCCTGTCACCCCTGCCACCATGGCATCTACCTCAGATTCCAACACTCCTGACCCTGAGGAATGGAGAATTCATGCATCCCCAATTTCAGACCCTCAGCCTGGCAGCCTGGTGTATTTCCTGACCTCTCCTCAAGCTGTCAGCCTAAGCAAACAAATTCTAGATGTTATATGTGAGGCCAGATGCCCCAGCACTATAAAATATTATGCTGACAAGTGGAAAAAGGTTTTGCATCTGGATCTAGGCTAAGGGAGCCGGAACGACACAGCCCTCCCGACCTCTCATCCTAGATTACCTGGCAAACCTACTGCACAGGGGTCTGTCCTTCTCTTCTATTAAAATTCATGCCTTAGCCATCAATGCTTATTTCAGCACAGAGCCACCTCTTTTCTCACACCCCCTCATCAAACAGTTCCTAAGAGGGGCTAACAACTTGAGGCCACCCAGAATAGCTCTTACCCTAGCTTGGGACCTTAACTTTGTGTTGTAAAAGCTCACCCTGTCCCCCATTGAACCTGCAGCTTCAGTAGATTTAAAATTTCTCTCTTGGAAGACAGACTTGCTTCTGGCCATCACTTCAGCTAAAAGAGTATCAAAGTTACAAGCACTTATGACTGTAGAACCCTTAATCATTTTCCATGCTGACAGGGTCTCCCTCAGGACTAACCCATCCTTCATGCCTAAAGTGGTGTCCAGTGTACCAATCCATTCATTTGCCTACCTTTTTTCCCTAACCCACAAAACAAGGGGGAAAGGATTCTGCACTCTGTATATGTACACAGACAGCTCAGATTCTACCTGGACAGGACTAAATCTATTAGAAAAACTGATCAATTGCTAGTCGGCTTCGCTGCAGGAGCAGAGGACAAGGCCGTATCCAAACAGTCTCCAAATGGATAGTACACTGCATCCATTTCTGCTACAAACAGCACGGGAAACCACCCCCAAAGGGGGTCAGGACACATTCCACCAAAACAACCTCCACCTCTGCAGCTTTTCTGAGGGGTCAGAGGGGTGCCCACCAGGGACATCCTGGAGGCTGCAACTTGGACATCTGTTCAAACCTTCACCAAGCATTACCACCTGCCTATCTTCTCCAAATCCAGGGCAGGCTTTGCCACCGCAGTCTTGCAGGGCATCCTAGCCAGCTTTCAGTCTTCTTGACTGCTTCCACCCTTTTCTTCAGCTTTGGGAATCAACCCAAATGGGATGACTGCAACAGTGAAGCACGAAGAACATAGTACAGTTGTGTACACTTACCATAAATGTAGATGTTCAAATGTATTCACTGTTGCAGTCGTGGATTCCCTCCCTCCATCCCCCTTATCTCTCTCTCTCTCTCTCTCTCTCTCTGTCTCTCTCTCCTTACAAGGAAATTTTGGTATTTACTTTCTACTGGTGGTGTTCTTCCACCATAACCTAGCTCCCTATTGGGGGCTCCTGACAGTTAGGGCAAGAAAAACTGATGTAATGACGTCAGCTGCCTGTTTTTATACCACTGACGACCTGACATCAGTTCTGGAGCGACAGCAACCGACACAGAAATACTAAGCCTCTGGTATTCGGGCCGACTGAGGGCTACCCCTGGCAGGATAACCCAGATGTGATGACTGCAACAGTGAATACACGCAAACATCTACATTTATGGTAAGTGTCTACAACTGTACTATTTACATATATAAAAAGTGTACACATCCCTGTTAAAATGCCAGGTTTTTGTGATATAAAAAAATGAGACCGCAATAAGTCATTTCAAAATTTTTCCCACCTTCAATGTGACCTATAACCTGTATATTTCAATTGAAAAACAACTCTGTTAGGGAAAGAATATAAAAAATAAAAATGATATACAATAAGCTGGTTGCATAAGTGTGCACACCCTTAAACTAATACTTTGTTGAAGTACCTTTAGATTTAATTACAGCATTCAGTCTTCTTGGGTAGGAGTCTATCAGCATGGCACATCCAGACTTGGCAATATTTACCCAATCTTCCTTGCAAAAGCGCTCCAAATCTGTCAGATTGTGAGGGCATCTCTTCTGCACAGCCCTCTTAGGTCACCCCACAGATTTTCTACTGGATTTAGGTCTGGGCTCTAGCTGGGCCATTCCAAAACTTTAATTTTGTTCTGGTGAAGCCATTATTTTGTTGATTTGGACGTATGCTTGGAGTCATTGTCATGTTGAAAGGTGAAATTCCTCTTCATCTTCAGCTTTCTAGCAGATGCTTGAAGGTTATGGGCCAAAAGTGACAATAATTTGTAACTGTTCATAATTCCCTCCTCCTTGACTAAAGTCCCAGTTCCAGATGAAGAAAAGTAAACCCAAAGCATGATACTGCTAACACCATGCTTCACCGTGTTATTGGTGTTCTTTTGGTGATGAGAAGTGTTTTTGCACCAAACGTACCTTTTAGAATTGTGGCCAAAAAGTTCAACCTTGGTCTCATCAGACAATAACACATTTTCCCACATGCTTTTGGGAGACTTGATGGATTGTTTTTGCAAATTTTAGTTGGGCCTGGATGTTGTTTTGTGTAAGAAAAGGCTTCCATCTTGCAAACCTACTCCATAGGCCAGGCATATGGAGAGTACGGGAGATTGTTGTGACATGTAGTACACAACCAGTACTTGCCAGAAATTCCTGCAGCTCCTTCAGTGTTGCTGTAGGTCTCTTGGCAGCCTCCCTGACCATTTTTTGTATTGGCTTTTCATCAATTTTGGAGGAACGTCCAGTTCTTTGCAACATCACTGTTCTCGCATATTTTCTCCACTTTTTGATGACTGTCTTCACTGTGTCCCATGGTATATCCAGTGCTGTGGAAATGTTTTTGTACCCTTCTCCTGATTAATAGCTTTCAACAATGAGATCCCTTTGATGCTTTGTAAGCTTTCTGCAAACTATTGCTTTTGCTGTAGCAGGCAACTGAGTAAATGTCAGGAAAATCCTACTAGGACAGCTGAATTTTATTTGGGGTTAATCAAAGTCTTTTTAATTGATGTCAGGTGTGTACCCAAGAAGACTGAATGTTGCAATTAAAGCAAAAGGTGCTTCGAGTCGGCTCCGACTCGGCTGATTTACAAGCTCGAAGACTTCTGGTTGGCTCGTGGTTAAGCAGACCCACTTCGGTCTCAGCCCCTACTCTCTCCGGAGACAGCAGAGACCCTCAGTGCACCAGTAGAAACCCCAGATCTCGTTTGCCGCGTCGACGAGTTCGGTCGTGCTTCTCTTGGCTCTGGCTAAGTTTCAAATTCTTTCTATTTACATATATAGTATTAGAGTTTATACTGTGTTGTTAGGGTTGCTATTATCCTAGGCAGTTGTGTTGTTTGCCCTTTTGGTGCAATCTTAGTTTAAATTTGTTGTTAGTCTGGTATCCTGTGTGCCAGTTTAAGGTTGTGCACACTTTTGCTACTAGCTTATGTACGTTTCTTTATTTTTTTCAATTGAATTGTACAGGTTATAGGTCACATTAAAGGTGGGAAAAGTTTTGAAATGATTTATTGTGATCTCATTTTTTTTACATCACACAAACCTGGCATTTTAACAGGGGTTTGTGTACTTTTTATATCCACTGTACATATGTATGCATATGTGTATGTGTATTCTATATTTATATCGATATATATATATATATATATATATATATATATATATATATATATATATATATATATACATATGGATCTAGGACTTTTGAACGAAAGTTCAAAAGCCTGAATCCATTACCACCAAACACACTTTAACGAAAGCGCTTTCATCGAAAAAGCACTTTTGTTAAAGTATGTTAAAAAAACACACACAAAATCTACTTGAATGCAGGAGGGGCAAGCCCCCCTGCTCCCCCCATGTTAATATTCTCACTCCGAGGTTGCACTACAGTGGAGAAAAGGGAATTTTCCCTTACTGCACCGTAGTACGACTGGAACAACAAGCATACTTACGCAAAAGTGCTGCTTCAGTGAACAGCACTTTCGCACAAGTATGCTCACCAAATTTGGATTCGGTGAAAGATGCAGTCGAGCATCTGTACGGATCCCAGATATATATATATATATATATATATATATACACACACACACACACACACACACACACACACACACATATATATATATGTGTGTGTGTGTGTTTGTTATTTTTTAATCTGTTGCATTTCATACTTTTTTTCCATTTCCTGCCACTTTCTGCAAAATGAACTAGCAAATGCCACATGAACCAGTTTTTTTTAAAACAGTTTTGAAACTGAAATAATTTGTTTTATGGACAAAATTGAATTCCATATGCCAGCCTGTAGCACTGCATAAGTGGCATTAAATATCAAGGACTGTGGCCATTGTTTTGATTTTCTATTTACAAGTATATGTTGTAATTGATGTTTAGTTTTATAAATCTTAGAGTGAGACCCTCAAATTCTCCATGATTTTTGAGGTCTTCATAAATTTTCCATAGACTCTGAAAAATGCTCTTTCAGTCCTCAAAGTAATGCTAAATTTTATAACTTTAATTATATCCGTACATAGGTCTGACTTTCTTGTTTTGTTTTCTAAGTACATTTTACGACAGATGGATATGAAGCTTATTTCAGTATAAAAGTCCAGCATCCTACTCCACCCAAGCTTTATCATCCAGGAACTTCAGGAGGTAAGTATTTTTTTTTTTTTTTTTTTTTATATAGACATCATAACAGTCTATTTTGTATAGTCCAACCTCACCTTCATTTTTACATATGTGTTCGGAACCAATCCTCGGCTCCGACTCGGCTGATTTACAAGCTCGAAGACTTCTGGTTGGCTCGTGGTTAAGCAGACCCACTTCGGTCTCAGCCCCTACTCTCTCCGGAGACAGCAGAGACCCTCAGTGCACCAGTAGAAACCCCAGATCTCGTTTGCCGCGTCAACGAGTTCGGTCGTGCTTCTCTTGGCTCTGGCTAAGTTTCAAATTCTTTCTATTTACATATATAGTATTAGAGTTTATACTGTGTTGTTAGGGTTGCTATTATCCTAGGCAGTTGTGTTGTTTGCCCTTTTGGTGCAATCTTAGTTTAAACTTGTTGTTAGTCTGGTATCCTGTGTGCCAGTTTAGAGTTCCTAGTAAGGGCAATTGCTCTTTGTTTTTTTTTCTCTCAGGTAGAGTGTTAGTTTTTGGCAGTTTTCCGCTGGTAGTTAACAGGGGCTCCTAATGTTGTTTCTGACCATTATTGGGTTTCCTTTGACAGTCAGCTTAGTTTCTGCAGTGACTGTATTTTTGGCGGGGATCCGCTTGTTAATTACTTAGGGTTGGAGTTCCTTCCCTAGTACGATAGTTATTATTATAAAATTTTTACTAAATAGAGTCATTAAGCTTCTGTGTATGTGAGTTTTTCTCCTTTCTGGTCTGTTTAAATTAGAAGACCTAGCTTTCTGTCCACCGGGCTAGACCCGTTTTAGTTAGAGGACCTAGTCCTCTCCCCTTCTTCTTCTTCCTTTCCTGGGTTGTGTGTGTGTGGAATGTCTAAGGAGAGTAAGGAGCACAAACCTTCAGGTTTTAAGAAGTGCATGAAATGCTCCCAAAAGATGTCTTTAATGGATGGCCACAGTAGCTGTGTCTACTGTTTAGGGGCCATCCACTTGCAGGAAGCATGCTTGTTCGGCCATGCTTTCTTTCCTAGGATGTTACAGGAGCAAAAGAACAAGCTTATACTCAAGGGTCCACTAAAACCATCCTTTGAGGAAGCTCTATCCAGTTCTTCGGCTTCATCCAAGTCTGGCAAATCTAAATCTTCAAAAAGGCCTTCTCCGGCACCGGCTGGTGTCTCGGAGCTGCCTCCTAAACAGTCAAAATGTGCCTCCTCGACTCCTCAGCCTTCAGAGCTGAAGGAGAGCACCATTATGGTGTCAGAGTCGGTTCCACGTGTTTCGGAGTCGACCTCTAAACCGATTGAATCAGCAGTTGATTATGCTATTCGGAGCCGGTCTGTCGATTCCCTACCGGTTTCCGTGTTACTGAAGTCTCCAGTGCCCCCTAGGTCAGGTTCCCCTAGTATGTCTTCTAGGTCTTCCAGGAGCCTTTCAGAAGAAGATGTGGAGAGGGTAGTGTTGAGACTCTTGAAGTCGTCTGCTTTACCAAAATTATTGTTGGCTCCGACCCAGTTAGCTCCGGAGCCACTCAATGCCCTTGTCTGCTATTCCTCCTCCGAGCCATGTTGGCCATTCGGAGCCAGAGTGCTTGGTGCCACCGGAGGACCTATCAGTTCCAGCTCCCTTTGTCACTGCTTTGGAGCCGGGTTCGGCTCCGACACGCTTGGTGCCGTCCATCTTGTCCAGGTGCCGAAGCTGTCCTGCCGGCGCCAATGGGGAGGGTTAGAATCGATCTTCTTCGGTTCCAAGCCTTCATCTCGGAGTGTCGGCCAGGGTGAGCTTGGAACCTGCATTTACCTCAAAGCCAGCGATTCTGGCTCCGACATCAGCCTTTGTCTCTTCAGAGCGGAGGAGGTCTTCAGAGCCGGAGAGGTCGGCGTTTGAGATGATGAGGAGCATGCTGTCTCATTCTCCAGCTCCTACCAGTGGTACCAGCACTCTTCCCCTGAGAGCACCCACTTCGTTCTCAGCCCCTACTCTCGCCGGAGACAGCAGAGACCCTCAGCCTCCGGAGACGGCAGAGACCCTCAGCCTCAGGAGCCATCAGCTGGTGGCCCCCACTCTTTTGAGGCCTCCCCGGAATGTCCTTTCGAGGAGCCTCCTCGGAAGAGGTTATGTAAGAGGAAGCATGTTGACTCCCAGGATGAGTCTTTGACATCAGACACTGACCTCGAGGAGTAAGAAGGGTCCCCCAAGTCGTTCTCTGATGATGTCTCCTTTGTGGACATCCTGGAGATCCTTAAGCAGAGGTGCGACTGGCCCACTGTCAACCTGTCTGATGAGGAGTCGGTGTACCTGAAGGCTTTTGGGTCTCAACCTTCTGCCTCTTGGGTGTCTCCACCTTTTGACGAACTGATGGCTCTAGTTATTCGAAAGGTGTGGGATACTCCTGATGCCATGGAGCCAGTCCGCAGGAGACCTAATAAGTTTCTGTCTGCCCCTCCCGGTAAAGAGTTTTTGTCTAAGGGCATTCCTGTAGATGCCATGGTGTTGGCGGCGGCCACAAAGAAGGAGCTGGCGGAGACTTCTTCCTCTGTTTATCCGCCAAACAAGGATTCTCGACAGATAGACAGATTTGGGAAGTGTATCTTTAGTTCAGCAGCATTTACTCTTTGATCTATCTCACTCACGTCACGAGACTGCAGGGGGATCTTCTCAAGGAGTTAGGAGATTCTATACAAGGTGCGTGTACTGAGGGAGTTCCTGACAAGATTTCTGCTCAGTTGTCCACCTTAAATTCTATAGTTAACTCCTCCATGTGGCTTATCTCCTATACCGCTGATGGAGCGAGTAGAGCAGTGGGTTCAGGAGTTGCCCTGAGGCGCCACTCCTGGATGCACTTGTGTAATTTTGCGGAACTGTTCAAGTCTACTTTCACCAACGCCCCATTTGATGGTTCCTCATTGTTTGGTTCTAAGATGAAGGATACACTCACTTGGTATGAGCAAGAAGGAAAGCTGCTTTCTGCTGTGGGAGTACGTTTTACCGTTCCCTCTCGACCATACCCCAAAGGTCAAAGGGGTGGTAAAATGTGGTTCAGAAAGTCCCAGAGGGTCTTTCCGGACACACAGGGTGAACCCTCCTTCAGAGGCAGAGGAGGAGGAGGAAATGGGAGACGTCGCCCTAGAGGCAGGGGCGGTCTGCAATACCAGCAAGGCCGTGATTCCTTTCGGGGACGGCCTTATCAGCGCTCCTGATGTGGGGCCTGACTGCGTTTCTCTGGGGCCGGTCAGGGGTTGCATTTGTTTGTATCCAGAAGCCTGGCTAAATATCACTCAAGACAAGTGGGTACAAAGAGTTGTTACCAGAGGCTATATCATACCCTTTTCCCTTCCACCGTTTGTTCCCAAGAAGATCCCAGATGGTACCACCCAATCACAGGGATCAGACAACTGTGGAGATCAACAAGTTGCTCTTAAAAAGAGTCATCCAGTCTGTCCCAGCAGACCAGATAGGATCCAGAACTTACTCCAGGATGTCCTTCAAGAATGCAACTGCAGTCATAACATATGGGTTGTCCTGCCTCAGGCAGCCCTCAGTCGGCCGGATTCCAAAGTCTGGGTCTGGCGTCGGCTGGTGTCGCCTCCTCTCCGACGTCAGAACGGCTGGAGTATAAAGGCATCGGGCGACACCATCTTCCCCAGTCTTTCTTGCCGCGCGGTGCCTGAAGCAGAAGCAGTTCGCAAGTGCCGGTCGGTCAGCTCCTGTGTTTTCAGTACCGAAGTCATCTAAAAGCTAAGTACCCCGTTGGGGCACATTTTTTCTTGCCTCAGCCGATGTCAGAACAAATTGAGAAAGTTAATAATTGTTTGTCTTGTGGTAAACAAATACCTCATAAGGACTTCCATTCTTATTGCCTGGGCCCAGACCATGACGTCTCGGCCTGTGCTGCCTGTGCTTGCTTTAATAAGCGCACTCTCAGGCGCTGGGCAGAATTTGCCGAAGACTTTTTCGGTGAATCATTCGCTTATATCATGCCGTCGGAACAACCGACAACTCAATCTACCAAAAAACGAAAGGACCGGGACCGACATCCTCGGCCTGCGTCCTCCACCGATACTCCTCCTAAACCCTCCGCGAGTGCTTCGGTCCCTTCGGAAGCGGTAATTCTACCGCTCCAGGCCGACGACACAGCGTTAATACGTCCTTCGGTCTCGGAGTCTACACAGGTGCCGGTTGTTGATTTTCCTCCAGAAACCGAAGTTCTGGATCTACCCGACACCATTCCTGTGGACAAGGTTACTCCTGCACGTGGGGCAGCTAGGCCTCCTGTATCCATGTCGATCAAGGCCTTTGCACGTGCTAGGGCCGCCAGCCAGGCCAAGGCCCATCCTAAACCTACTGCCCAGGCCCCTTCTTCTGATAAACAGATCATGTCTCTTGCTGCAGATCTTATTTCTCTTATCAGGGGGTCTCACCCTCATCCAGACAGAGGTTCTCAGCCGCCTGCAGAGAAAAGGCCCAGACCTGAGCAGGCAGACAACCTCTCTTCAGATGAAGCCTCTGGGGATTCCGAGCAGTCAGATACCCAAGAAGAATCCTTCCAGGCCTATGAGGACTCTGATGCTGAGGAATCAATTCCCTCTGCCTCTCCTCCAGAGGATTTTTCCTTCGGTGAAGTCCTACACTCTATGAGGGAGCATTTTAAATGGCAGGGTCAGGAATTCTCTGATTCCAGAAAAAGACTACATACCTTCCTCAAGCTACCCCAGCACAGACCTTTAGATATCCCTCCAGTTATGGATGTCCTGGATGATGTTTTCTCCGACTCCAGTGCCAACCCTGATTCTCTCCCTCCTGCTCCTGTCAAGCCAGACAGATATTATAGGGTCCCTGACACCCGCAATCATCTCTTTAAGGCCCATTCTGTGGATTTGGAAACTATTTCATAGGCTATTTTGCTGATATTTCACAGGGCCCCAAGGGAGTAGCTACTTCCACAGCCAAGAATCCACTGCCAGCGGATAGGGAAGCTAGGTCCCTGGAGAGATGGGGTAAAAAAGTTTATACCTCTACCACCCTGGCCATGAGGTCACTTAACTGCCTTTTTCATATGTTTCAGTACCAGGATTTTTTACTGGATGATTTACAGAAAAAGCTAGCCTCTCCTGAGCCTATTGATAGAAAGGCATTGCAGGATCTAGTACATAACACTCAGCAGGTTAGCAATCATTTTCTTCAGTGTGGTTATGATGCATTGGAGGCTTCATGTAGGGCAGCTATGACTGGGGCTGTTATACGTAGACATGCTTGGTTAAAAGAACAGCCACTGCCAGACCATGTTAAAGTAAATTTACTTGATGCACCTCTGGAAAAACAGAAGTTTTTTGGTGCTAATGCACAAGATGTGTTGAAGTCCATTGAGGAAAAAGCAAAATCAGTACAGACAGTCAAAGATTTCCTCCAGGTTCAACCACCCAGGTTCAGCAGGAATTGGCCTTTAAAGAATTGGTCCTTTCCAGAAACTGACAAATTTCAAAGGGGAAAAAACAGGCGTGCCCGAGGTAGAGGGCAATACTGAGGCTCCTACAGGGGCCGCCAATGGCAACCAACAAATCAAAGAAGTGGCGCAGGCAGTCCAGCTGCACCACAAGGACAACCACAATGACTTGACTTTCATACCGCCTACAAAGGCTCAAAGAGAAGCACCTTTGGGCGGAAAATTATCCTTATTCTCAAAAAACTGGCATATCTTAACCAAGGACAAATGGATTCTGGATTTAATAGACAAAGGTTACAAATTCCGCTTCCATACTTTACCAGTAAGGCAAGGCATGCCAAACCTGCCACTTCATCAAAGGGCAGAGGCACTCATTCAAGTTTCAAAGCTGTTAAATATAAAAGCAATAGAAAACGTCCCTCCACAGGAACAAGGCCAGGGATTTTATTCAAGACTGTTCCTTGTTCCAAGAAAGGAAAACAAATGGAGGCCTATACTGGACTTGTCTACTCTAAACACTTATCTCATTGTGCCAAAGTTCAAAATGCTGATGTTGCAGCAACTCCTTCCCATGCTGGGCAAGGGGTCTTGGCTGGTCACTCTGGACCTCAAGGAGGCATACCTGCATGTCCCAATCAGACAAAGCTGTAGAAGATACCTCAGATTTCTTGCAGAGACAGAGCATTATCAATTCTCAGCATTGACGTTTGGCTTATCTACTGCGCCCAGAGTGTTCACGAAATGCCTGGCATCAGTAGTGGCACACTGCAGACTCCAGGGGATTCAAATATACCCCTACCTGGACGACTGCCTCATACAAGCAGACAACAAACAAACCTTAATAGCAAACCTAGACTATGTCATTCAATTACTACAGGCCTTGGGATACACAGTCAACATTCAGAAATCAATACTTCTGCCATCCCAACAGATTACTTTCCTAGGAGCCAAACTGGACACAAACACACAGATGGCTTATCTCACGGAGGAAAAACAACAGCAGTTACCAGAGTACTTAAAAAGCCTAGCAAAGCTCTCCCAGCTGACTGCAAGGAAAATCCTGCAGGCCCTGGCGTTCATGGCATCTTGCATTCTTCTGATACCTTTGGCAAGACTTCATATGAGAAAGCTGCAATGGTACTTAAAAAGTTTGTGGTCCCAACACAGCCAAAGCCTAGAGGACGTAATCCCACTCATTCCATGTCTACAAAGAGAATTTTTGTGGTGGGCTCAAACAAGTCAGTTAAACAAAGGCATGTCTTTCAACAAACTTCAAGCAGGCCAAATGATTACAACAGACGCCTCAGACCAGGGATGGGGGGCGCACGTGGAGGGCAGATGCATTCAAGGTCAATGGACACCAAGGGAAAGGCATCTGCACATAAACCAAAGAGAGATGTTGGCAGTGATACATGCAATCGAGTCTTTCGAAAAATCACTTCAACCAGGACATTTGCTAATAAGGACAGACAACACCACGGTTATGTGGTATATAAATAAGCAGGGAGGCACTCATTCTTATCCCCTCTGCAGACTAACAATGATTCTCTGGGAAAAATCCCTAAGTCTGAAGATACACCTGCAATCCTAGTTTGTGCCAGGCAAGGACAATGTACTGGTGGACAAGCTGAGCAGAAATTTCTTGGATCCACACGAATGGATGCTGCATCCTCACATTTTCTCACAAATAACAAGGACATGGGGAAGACCGGACATAGATCTCTTTGCTTCTCACATGAATCATCACCTGGAAAAGTTCTGTACAAGGACCCACCATCCTGTAGCCTGGAAAACGGATATTCTCTCCTTCAGCTGGAATTCCCTAGCAATTTATGCATTCCCTCCTCTGCCACTGCTGACCAAGGTGATACTAAAGATCAAAGCAGAACAACCAACAGGCATTTTGATAGCTCCAGACTGGCCAAGGCAGCACTGGTACCCATTGCTGTTGAGCATAACTCGGACCAAACTGTGGCCTCTGCTTCTGACACAACACAATTACAGGACTGTTCATCAAAACCTGAAATCATTGCATCAGACAGCCTGGAGGGTACCATAACTCCTGCCGATATCTCTCTTTCCAAAAAAGTTCAAGAGATCTTACTGGAAGCACGCAGACCTTCCACCAGAAAAACCTATTCAGCCAAGTGGAAGAGATTCATCATCTGGAATGCTAAAAGGGGTCAGGATACAACAGTATTGAGTATACCTCAGATATTGGAATACTTGGCAGAAATGTTTCATACTGGTCTCTCATATTCCTCCATGAAGATTCATGCCTCAGCAATCTCAGCAAAATACAATTGTGATCCACCTGTCTTTTCGCATCCTTTGCTAAGACAGTTCCTAAGAGGGATAAAGAATATCAAACCTCCCAGGAAACCGCCAGTACCTGCATGGGACCTCAATTTCGTCCTGGAAAAATTAACTCTACCTCCCTTTGAACCAGCATCAACTTCAGAAATGCAATTTCTCTCATGGAAAACGGTTTTCCTATTGGCAATCACATCAGCAAGAAGAGTCTCGGAGATACAGGCACTCATGGCAGTACCTCCTTTTCTCATTTTTCATCAGGACAGAGTCTCTCTAAGAACCAATCCTTCATTCATGCCAAAAGTAATTTCCAGGGTGTCTCTAAATCAAGCCATTCACCTGCCTACTTTCTTCCCCAATCCTCAAAACAGGGGGAAAGCACTGCTGCATACTTTGGACATACACAGACAACTACACTACTACTTGGACAGAACTAAGGCCACCAGAAAGTCTGACCAACTACTTGTAGCCTATGCTGCTGGAGTACAAGGAAAAGCAATCTCCAAACAAACAATTTCCAAATGGATTGGATGCTGCATCAGATTCTGCTATTCTTTTCATGGAAAAAGTGTGCCAGCCAATATTAGGCCACACTCCACCAGAGCTATAGCCACATCCACAGCTTTCCTAAGAGGAGTAGCTACAAAGGACATTCTAGAGGCTGCTACATGGAGCTCCGTGCATACATTTACCAAGCACTACAACCTGCCTTTATACTACAGATCCCGAGCAGGCTTTGCTTCGGCAGTCCTGCAGGGCATTTTAGCTACACCATCACTTTCTTAGTTCCAACCACCCCCAGCTTGGCTATGGTATTCAACCCATATGTTATGACTGCAGTTGCATTCTTGAAGGACATAGTACAGTTTTGTACCTACCATAAATGTAGATGTCCGATAGATATGCAACTGCAGTCGGATTTTCCCACCCTCTTACCCCTCTGCAACCTTCCTTATGGGTCCACTCCCCTATTCCTATTAGCTAGGGGTATCTCCTATGGTGTATCTGTTTATTACTGTTGTGCATGTCTGGAATTGTTTGTCCATTCACCAAATTTAGCCTTCCTAGGAGGGCACCTGGCATCTGGGGCAAGAAACACTGAAGAAGATGGCGTCGCCCGATGCCTTTATACTCCAGCCGTTCTGACGTCGGAGAGGAGGCGACACCAGCCGACGCTGGACCCAGACTTTGGAATCCGGCCGACCGAGGGCTGCCTGAGGCAGGACAACCCATATGTTATGACTGCAGTTGCATATCTATCGGACATCTACATTTATGGTAGGTACAAAACTGTACTTTCTTTTTAGTACCAAAATGAACCGGAGATTGGAGGCCAATATTGGACCTCAGCAGATTAAACAAATCCGTGAAGAAGGACAAGTTTCGGATGGTAACACTGCAGTCGATACTCCCATTGTTAGGGAAAGACTATTGGATGTGCTCTCTAGATCTCCAAGAAGCCTACTACCATATAAAAATGGACAAGGTGTCCAGGAGTCATCTGCAGTTCCGGCTGGGAGCCAGTCACTATCAGTTTTGTGCTCTGCCCTTTGGTCTCTCCACAGCCCCTGGGGTGTTCATCAAATGTGTGGCAGTAGTGACAGCTCACCTGAGACGTCGGGGATTCCATGTGTTTCCGTATTTGGATGACTGGCTGCTGTCCGCCCCCACCAGACATCTACTCCTCCAAAACAGGGACGCCACTATTCAACTTTGTGCTCAGTTAGGGATCTCCATAAATTGGGAAAAATCTTCATTATTGCCCTCTCAATCTGTGAATTTTTTATAGGCACAGAGGTAGACACAGTGAACATGACAGTTCGTCTCCCTGCCGAAAGGGCACAAAACATAATCTCTCAAATTCAGTGTTTTCTCCCTTTGCGGAAGGTCAAAGCGAAGTGGGTTCTTCAGCTCCTCGGGACTATGGCTTCCACCATTCTGTTAGTACCATTAGCCATGTTGCACATGAGAATTCTGCAGTGGCTTCTGTCTCCCCAATGGTCCTTCCATTATCTCCCTCTGAGTCATCCTATCCTGCTGACGGAATCTTGCAAGAAGGACCTTCTTTGGTGGATAGCTCCCAACCAGTAGATCACGGGCGCCCCCTTTGTTCCTGCCCAACCCGTTGCCTCCCAGATCGGGTGGGGGGTGCATTATCTTAGCAGGACTGTCCAAGGCACATGGCAAGAACACGAGGCTCACCTACATATCAATGTTCTGGAGATAAGGGCGGTGATCCTGGCGTTGCAAGAACTTCAATACCTTCTTCCTCTAGGGACTATTACGATACAATCAGACAGCATGTCAATAGTTTGGTATGTCAACAAACAGGGTGGTATCAGAGCTTACCCACTCTGTCAAGAGGCCATGCGAGTTTGGGAATGGGCGATTTCTTCCCAGAGCTTTCTGGTTGCAACGCACGTTCCAGGGACGACAACGTGATAGCCGACAAGTTCAGCCGGGCGATTCTACTGCCTCACGAGTTGTCTCTGAAACGGGAAACAGCGGAAAAGATTTTCCGAAAATGGGGACAGCTTTGCTGCGACCTTTTTGCCAGTCCAGTCAATACCAAATGCAGCAGCTATTTTTCCCTCATTTCCCCTCCGGGGGAGACACCCAGAGACGCTCTGACTCACGATTGGCCCATGGGACTTCTGTATGCCTTTCCTCCATTTCCTCTCATTTCTAAAGTAATTCAGAAAGCCAGTTGGCTGGGAAGCAAGTTGATCCTCATTGCTCCTTACTGGTCTCGTCAGGTCTGGTTCCCCTTCCCCTAGCCTCTTCTCCTGAATGATCCTTGGATCCTGGACCCATCTCCAGATCTGTTGACTCACATGTCAGGTTCGTTACATCCCTCAATCCACACCCTCAAATTGACAACGTGGCTGCTCCAGTTCCATCCCTAGTCAGGCTTCATGATGCATCATCCTCAGTATCACAAATTCTTATGTCCTCCCATAAACCTTCAGCTAGGAGGCTGTATGGCAGTAAATGGAAAAGATTTTCTATTTGGGCACAGAAAATGAATGTAGATCCCTACACTGCTTCTATCCCTGTGATTTTGGAATTTCTCTCTGAGCTTTTTCAGCAAGGATCTGCCGCTGCCACTATCAGAGTCCAATTGGGGGCAATTTCTCATTTTCACTTAGGGTTTCCGGATACCAATTTAATGTCTCATAAGCTATGCAAGACCTTTATGAAAGGAGCCACTCTATTGAGACCACGGCTGCAAGAACCTGTGGCTTCTAGGGATTTAAATTTTGTGTTGTCCAAACTGACTTCTCTCCCGTTTGAATCTTCCCACTCATCTTCATTGAAATTTTTGTCTTAGAAGACTTTGTTTTTGGTAGCTATTACATCAGCTAGACGGGTACTGGAGTTACAAGCCTTGTCTGTTAAGCCACCTTATCTGATCTTTCACAAAGACAGGGTGTCACTGCGTACTAATCCCTCCTTTGTCCCCAAAGTTTTTTCCCCTGCTACCTTAAATCAATCCATATAACTCCCAGTTTTCTTCCCTAATCACTGTAATGCAGCTGAGTAACGTTTTCATCAGCTGGATGTTCATAGACAACTACGTTTTTATTTACAGCAGACCAAGGAATTTAGGAAATCAGATCAACTATTAATTTCCTTTTCTGACTCTAGATTCGGCTTACCAGTTTCTAAAGTTACACTGTCTAACTGGATTTCCAGTTGCATAGCCTTTATCTACAGTTCGGAGAGCAGACCTTTACCCTGCAGGATCAAGGCTCATTTTACCAGGTCGCTGTCTACCTCTGCAGCCTTTCAAGCCAGGGTTCCACTTGATAATATTTCTGCAGCAGCTACATGGGCTACCCCTCACACTTTTATTACACATTACAAATTGGATTTAGCTTCCAGGGGTAGAGCATCCTTTGGCTCCATGGTGCTTAGGAGTATTTTCCAGTGAGCCACCCAAGAATAAGGCACTAGGGACGCTGTCCCATATGTAAAAATGAAGGTGAGATTGGACTACACAACATAAAGAAGTTATGTACTCACCATAACGTTCCATGTTGGTAGTCCATCTTACCCTTCATTTTTACCAACCCACCCTCCTGCCCCCATCCTGGAAGATCTGGAGATAATAATAATAATAATAATTTGGTTATCTTTGGTTGGAGACCCTTTAGTATTGGTTTGTCTGTTATGTTTTTTTTTTCTAGTGAGCAGCAATCAAGATCTGGGGTTTGTACTGGTGCACTATGGGATACCTGCTTAGCCACGAGCCAGCCAGAAGTCTTCTAGCTTGTAAATCGGCCGAGTCGGAGGCAAGGATCGGCTCTGAACCCATATGTAAAAATGAAGGGTGAGATGGACTACCAACATGGAACGTTATGGTGAATACATAACTTCTTTTTTTTCTATGCAATCTAGAGCACTACTTGTCATTAAAATAGAATATAAATACAATGGAGATGCTACTCATTTTCTAACATAAACCATGATTCATCAAATAGGTTTGTACATGGAATAAGAGTAGTTGCTGTCTTTTAGCTGAACATAACTGTGTTAATTGTATGTTTTTTTTAACTATGTAGTATCAAGTACTGCTATCTGCACTATATATTTCTGTTTTTTCTTAATTCTACTGTTATTGGTTGTGAATAAAGAAGGGCTTCACTGATCTTATTTGCTTATGTTGTAAAATACAATAAATGGGTTGACACACTGATGGATGCCCTTCCCGCATCTAAACACAAATGTTTTCTGATGATTGTTGGAATTTACCATCCGACTATGACTTGCATTAACTGTGACAGTTACTGGCCTACTTTATTTCTCTTTAACCAGAACTCTTAGAATTTTAATCTTAGATTTATTACCAGACTGTTAGGTTGAAGAAAAAATTTCACAGCTAAGTCTTTAACTCGACCAGTACTAACTAGTGATTTTTTTCCTGACAGTACAGTTTAATGACATTACTCGTCTTTTTCAATTACCATTTCACTTAATTCATTTACCTTTCCCCTTGGACACTGCAATCACCAAAAGGAGTTTGTTCACCAAAGGAGTTAGCTGCTAATATTACATTTTTGAGATTATGCCAGATCAATGTAGTGTCTGAAATAGAAAACTCAGACTTGGAATTTTGCTCCCCCATTTTTGGCCTCTGTGGAGTAGACTATCAGCTGCCACTGTTATCTTTTCTCAATCTGAAATGTAGGGAGTCACTCCTGACTGCAACCAACCCACAGAGCTTAATCCGAAATCCTTACATTGCCTGAGAGAATATTAAGGTGTCCCAGTGTAGTGTCATTCTCACGGCCTTGAAGATTTTTTTATTTGTATGCCCTTTTCGCAGTCCCAGCTCCTGACATGCAGTGATGTAATACCATTACTCCAAATCCAGCTCCAGACAAGTGACAAGTGGAGTACCTCAGGGTTCAGTCCTGGGACCGCTCTTGTTTGGCATCTACTTCTCTGAAGTACAGGCCAACGCTAAGGGGCTCTGGCTAACATATTTCGCAGATGACTGCAAACTGGGAGCTATTATTGAATTCCCAAATGATGTGGATATTCTACAAAAGGGCCTTACAGAAAAATATACTTGGTGCCAGAGCCATGGGCTCATGCTCAATGCCAAGAAATGTATAGATCTGAAGTAGTTAACTTAATTTGTCCATCAACCTGTGGGTCTCGGATCCATATCGGATCCGAGCCGGCAGCTTCAAACAGCTAAGATCCGAGCTCCAAGCTCCTCCCCCTTGCCCATAATCCCCTGCTATCCCTTCCTAACCTCAGAACTCGTTTGCCACGGTTCACTCAGCAGCTCTGAACGAGTTCCAGGTGTGGGAGTAGATCGTTTTTGTGAGAAAAATCCTTTTCTTTTTCTATTATAGCAGTAAATATTTGTGTGTGTGTTGCTCCGTAGTTAGTTTCCAGTTGTTAACTGTTTTTGTAGTTAATTTTAGTTAAATTACCTCCCCCGACCCCCCCCCCCCCCCCGCATGTGTGTGAAGGCATGTCTGTCTTTGGGCCTAGTGTAATTTTGTCCCTAGTCATGTCTGAGGCCCCTAAAGCCTTCTTTTCTAAATGCACCGAGTGTGGCCATAAGCTGTCCCTAATGGATGGCCACACTCGGTGTGTTATCTGCCTTGGGGTTGACCACCTGTACTCAGGCTGCACCATTTGTGCAGCCTTCAACCCCAGGGCTTTGAGGGACAGGAGGTCAAAGTTGATTCTGGCGGGACTTTTGCCCCCGGACTCGACTTCGTCCTCCTCTCCCTCCGTGACACCTGCCGCGGTAGTGCCACCTTCCATCCCTGCTCCCTGGCCAGGACTCACCCTCCCACCTCAGGCCAGGAGGAGAGGGAAGCCAGGAGGGAGAGGAGAAAAGAGAAGCACCATAAGCGGCGGGCCGAGTCTTCCTCCTCAGCCCCGCCGGCCAAGCAAGCAGCTTGAGTGCTGGGTGCTTCAAATCATATCCAGAGGTTACAAGATGCCCTTTCTCAGTCTCCCTCCCAAACCCCGGAACCTCCTCGATGTTCCACCCAATCAAAGGGGGGCAGCAGCTGCAGAAATACTCCAGCTGCTAGAAAAAAGAGCAATCCAGCACGTCCCCCCACACCAATCCAGATCAGGCTTCTACTCCAGGTTCTTCTTGATGCCAAAAAAGACGAGGGACTTAAGACCAATCCTTGACCTGTCCTTTCTAAACCTGTCAGTGGCCAAAGAAAAGTTCCGGATGGTTACCATTCAATCCATTTTCCCACTCCTGCAGGAGAATGACTGGATGTGCTCTATAGACCTCAAGGATGCGTACTGCCACATTTTGATGGACAGGCGATCCAGAAGGTTTCTCCGCTTCCGGTTAGGAGCCAGCCACTACCAGTTCAGGGTCCTTCCCTTTGGTCTCACCACAGCCCCCAGGGTGTTCACCAAAGTCTTGGCAGTTGTAGCGGCCCACCTGAGACTCCAGGAAATACAGGTCTTTCCGTACCTGGACTGGCTCCTGACCATCCCCACCAGGTATCTACTGTGTTCAGCCAGAGATTTCTTCCTCCACTTGGCCTCCCGACTGGGAATCACAAGCAATATCAAAAAATCTTCTCTTCAACCAACCCAGATCTTGAACTTCATTGGGGCCAGATTAAACACAAACTTTTTGCAAGTCTTCTTAACTCCGGACCGGCTTCGAACACTAAAGCTCCACGTGCTGGCCCTTCTACACTCCCCGGCTCCTCCAGCAGAATTGGTCCTGAGGGCTCTAGGTTCCATGGCGGCAACAGTCAGCCTGCTACCCTTAGCGCACTTGAACATGAGGGTACTACAATGGACCTTGCAGGTTCAATGGTCCATCCTGCAACATCCACTGAGTTCACCCATTCCCCTCAGCAGGGTTTGCAGGAAAGCCCTATTCTGGTGGCTCCAGTCCCCAGACCTCCAGAAAGGGCGCCCTTTCTCTATGTCCCCTTCTCTTACCACGGTGACCACGGACGCTTCTTGCCTCGGGTGGGGAGGCACTGTATGGGTAGAACCATCCAAGGCATGTGGACCCATTCAGAGACCTTGTTGCATATCAATGTCCTAGAGATGAGAGCGGTGCTTTTGGCGTTGCAAGCACTCCAAGCCCTTCTTCCCTTGGGGACAATTGCAATTCAGACAGGCAACATGTCAGTAGTCTGGTATATCAACAAGCAAGGGGGAACAAGATCCTACCCACTTTGTCGAGAAGCCATGAGAGTTTGGGAATGGGTGATCTCCACCAACCGCTTTCTCATAGCAACGCACATTCCGGGCCGGTCGAACATCTTGGCAGACAGACTGTGTCGAACCATCCTTTCACTGTATGAGTGGTCTCTGAACCCGAGAGTAGTGAAGCAAATCTTCCTCAAGTGGGGTCAACCTTGCTGCGATCTCTTCGCGTCTCCTTCGAACGCAAAGTGCACCGACTACTTCGCTCTAATTCCCCCACTGGGGGAATTCCCCAGAGACGCTCTGGTGCAAGTTTGGCCACCCGGTCTACTTTATGCTTATCCACCTCTTCCCCTAATGCTAAAATTCTTGCAGAAAGCCCGTCGGTTGGGGAGCAGAGTGATCCTTATAGCCCCATTCTGGCCTCGTCAAGCGTGGTTCCCGTGTCTATGGTTTCATCTAGTGAATCCCCCATGGATTCTAGATCTCACTCCGGATCTGATCTCTCACCCACTAGGATTAACAACCCCGAGCCTGGACAACCTCAAGCTTACAGCTTGGTTGATCCAGTTCCAGTAATAGCTAGGACTCCCGGTATCTCGTCCTCTGTTAAGGCTATTCTAGTAGCCGCTCACAAGCCTTCTACGAGAAAGGTTTATAATAGCAAATGGAAACGCTTTTCAATTTGGGCGGAGCACAGAAACTTAGACCCCTTTACAGCTCCGTTACCAGCAGTGCTAGAATTTTTGTCAATCTTATTCGACCAGGGTGCTAGCTCCTCTACGGTCAAAGTCCAGTTAGCCGCAATCTCCCACTATCATGTGGGAAGTGATCTCGGTCCCTTGGCCTCTTCCAAATTATGCAAGACCTTCTTAAAAGGCACTTTCCTCTTGAGGCCTCCTGTTAAAGATGCAGTTCCTCCATGGGATTTAGCAATTGTTCTCCAGTATCTGACAGCTCCTCCCTTTGAGCCTGCAGCTTCGGTGGATCTAAAATACTTATCTTGGAAGACGGCTTTTCTTATTGCCATCACTTCAGCCAGAAGGGTTTCGGAGCTTCAAGCCCTTTGCGCCAAACCACCATACTTGGTTTTCCATAAAGATAGAGTTTCTCTCAGGACCAATCCCTCCTTTTTGCCCAAAGTTGCTTTGGAGCCCAATATCAATCAATCTATTAATTTACCAGTATTCTTTCCAAATTATCAGAACAAGGGTGAATACAAGTTACATTCTCTGGACGTACACAGGCAATTGAGGTTCTACTTGCACAGGACCGCTGACCATAGGAAATCTGAGCAACTCTTTGTATTCTTTGCTAAACCCTCTTTGGGAAAACCAGTATCAAAAGTTAGATTATCCAGATGGATCTCCCAATGTATACTTCTTGCATATAAGAGTTCTGGCCGACCTGAACCCGAAGGAGTCCACGCCCACTCTACTCGATCGATTTCTACCTCTGCTGCCTTTTGGTCCAGAGTGTCATTGGATGACATTTGTTCAGCAGCCACTTGGGCATCATCTCATACGTTCATTAACCATTACAAGTTGGATATAATTTCCAGAGGGAGAGCATCCTTCGGCTCTGTAGTGCTCCGGAATATCCTTCCATGAGGACCTCCCAAGGATTGGGTAGCTGGAGACTCTGTCCCACAGGTTGATGGACAAATTAAGTTAACTACTTCAGATAAAGAAGTTATGTACTCACCATAACGTTCCATCTGAGTAGATAAACTTCATTTGTCAGCAACCGACCCCCACCTCCATCCCCCTAACCTATAGTGCGTATTAAAAGGATTCCTTGCCCTTCGTTTCCGGATAAATCTAGGTTAGGATGTGCAGGTGATCCTTTGTTTTGTAATGCTCTGTGTTACTAAGCAAACTCGATCTGAGGTCAGGAAGGGATAGCAGGGGATTATGGGCAAGGGGGAGGAGCTTGGAGCTCGGATCTTAGCTGTTTGAAGCTGCCGGCTCGTATCCGATATGGATCCAAGACACACAGGTTGCTGACAAATGAAGTTTACCTACTCAGATGGAATGTTATGGTGAGTACATAACTTATTTTTATCCCCTTTGGGAAAAAAACATGTACCCGTAAATTACCTCATAGGTGGCAGCACACTAAACACCGAAAGTGTGATAAGAGACTTAGGGACACAGGTGGACAGTGGTCCCACGTTTGATAACCACATCACCACAACAATCAGGAAATCCTTCTGCATGGCACACCTCATCACTAACGGCTTTTCATCCAGAAAAAAGGAGGTCATTGTCCCACTGTACTCATCCCTCATTAGACCCATTGTAGAATATAACGTCCCATAGGTATGTACCTCTCAGGACATCTGCAACAACTGGAAAGGCCGCTGAAATACCTCACTAAAAGAATCACAGGCCAAAAGCAGATGCCCTATGCTGACCGTCTAAAAAAAACTCCACCTATACTCTGTCGCATATTGCCTACTCAGAGGCGATCTCTGCTTAACATACAAGGCCATGTCAAACCCAGAGCTGTTGGACATGCTACACTTAAAGAAATCCCAATCCCTCAGAGTCACACACTCCAGGGATCTAAACCTTGTCATCACAATGAACAAAACATGCTGGAGGGATAGGATCCTGACCCAGAGACTCCCCAGACTCTGGAATAGACTGCCCATACATGTCAAGCAGAGCGCCTTTTTGGGCCTCTTCAAAAGGAACCTTGCTGATTGGATGGGAGATAGGAAATTCACCCTGGGGATCATGTCAGTCACCCTGCTAGACAGGGGTCCAGGTTAGTATATGCTGTGGGAAGAAATAGCCAGGGAATTGTTATGGCTAGACTTGTATAGGCCCTAGGGCCGATAGCCTAGTACCAACCTATGAAACTATGAACCTATTATGGCTGTAAACTTTTGGAGCACAAGTTAGGCAACAAGTTATACTATTGGCATGCTGTAGCCTTACCTTCTGACTCACTCTTGTTTACTGAATATGTTATCAAAAGACATACCCACCTCCATAGGTATCACAAGGGATAAGAAACTAAGAGTAATGCTACTCAACGCCAGAAGTCTAAACCTCAAGATGCACGCACTCGAAACTCTCCTTAGCATGGAGAACATTGATATCTGTGCAGTAACAGAAACCTGGTTCAAGGCTCCCGAGAGCACCCCAGCACTACCAGGTTATACCTCATACCATGCTTTTCGGCCCCAAAACTTGGACCGAACCACAAAAGGAGGGGGAGTATCAATATTCGTCAAAGATACCCACACCTCCAGGTTGGTGGCACAGCACGAAGCATCAGAGACTATCCATGTGCAACTAACAGTGGGTAAAACTGCCTTCCAGTTTATAGCCTGCTACAGACCACCCTCCCAAACCCAGGAACCCCACTCGGCGTTCCTGAGGACACTGGAAAATATGAAGGTCTCTCCAAACACCATTATATTGGGCGACTTCAATTACCCAAACATAGACTGGGAGCATTACTCTAGCTCCAACACCCTGGCCCAAAGGTTCCTAGAATTTATAAACTCAAATGCTATGGAACAACTTGTTACCACTCCCACAAGAGGGGAAAACATACTGGACCTGATCATCACCAACATGGGGACTCTATGCTCCAGACCAGAAGTGTATCCCTCATTGGTAAGATCAGACCATAAACTAATCTTACTGGATATTCACATCCCGAATCCACCCCCTGCCCTGAAAACCACAGTGAAAAACTTCTCTAATGCAAATTTCACACTCCTCAAAGCCAAGGTGGAATCCTTCAAAGCCCCCGGGCCTGTGGAAAATACAGCCCAGACCGCAGAATCCTTTATAAACGCATTCTGTGAACACCTTCAGGAATGCATGGATCATGCAATCCCAAATAAAACCAAGTCCCAATCCTCCAAAGGCAGACGTCCTGTCTGGTGGACCCCAGCCATAAAGAAACTATACAATAGAAGGAGGAAGCTACTACATGAGGGAAGGCATCTCTGATCAGTATTAGCAAAAAACTACGGGCACTCATAAAATCGTCTAAGGCCAGCTTCGAGAGAAAAATTGCACAGGACACTAAGGATAATCACAAGGCTTTCTTTAGTTATGTTAGGAACCTGGGTGGGAATTCCCAGATATGCTCAGAATTAGTCCAAAATGACAAAAAAAATACACCAAACCCACAGACATTGCCAACATCCTAGCTGACAGGTTCAGCACAAACTCTCCCCCCCCCCCCACCAAAAGGGCAAATATATATCCCAGCAGAGTGCTGCCCCCCTGACATCTCAGATGCTCAGGTAAGAGCTGCCCTCTCCAAAGCAAAAAACACAGCATCAATGTGACCAGACAGTGTCCCGGGCTGCGTCCTACATGAACTCCAAGAAGAGCTAAACCCAAACAAAACTACTGTTCAATCTCAGCCTTACTACAGGATATGTACCCAAAGAGTGGCGTACAGCAACAGTGGTCCCTCTCCACAAAGGTGGTGCCTCAACGGATCCTGGAAACTATCGCCCCATAAACCTGACTAGCTTGGTCTGCAAAGCTATGGAAAGGATCATCATGGACCTCATAAATAAAGATATTGGGGACCTACAGACACTGGATCCTACCCAGCTTGGCTTTGTTAAGGGCAGATCCTGCCTCTGAAACCTGGTTGATTTCTTTGAAACAGTCACTAAGGCCATTGATGAGGGGAAGGTGGTCCACACAGCCTACCTGGACCTCGCAAAAGCCTTCGATACCGTACCCCACTCGGGCATTATAGATAAGCTCACCAGCTTAAATATAAACCCCTATGTCACTAGATGGGTTGCAAACTGGCTCAAGGACAGAACCCACATGGTTAGAATTGCTGGAGCCATGTCAGACTCCAAACCAGTTACAAGTGGCGTCCCACAAGGCTCAGTCCTGGGACCTCTCTTGTTCGGTATATATTTCTCTGAGGTACAGGCCAACACGGAAGGACTGTGGCTGACCAAGTTTGCAGATGACTGCAAACTGGACGCCATAATCGACACTCCAGCTGACACAAGCATCCTCCAAAAGGGCCTCATAGAAACAGAGAACTGGTGCCAGAGCCATGGCCTCAAGCTAAATGCCAAAAAGTGTATAGTCATCCCCTTTGGCAAAAATAAAGTGCCCACAAATTACCACATAGGTGGTAATCCATTAAATACAGAAAAAGTAATTAGGGACCTGGGGACCCAAGTTGATAGCAATCTCTCATTTGACAACCACGTGGCTAAAGTGGTTAGAAAAACATTTTATATAGCCCATCTAATCATGAAGGGATTCACATCTAGATCAGGGGAGGTCATCGTGCCTCTTTACTCATCCCTCATCAGGCCCATAATTGAGTACACTGCCCCTTTTGGGATGTACCTTACCAGACACCTGCAGCAACTGGAAAGACCCCAAAAGTACCTCACCAAGAGGATCAAAGGGCTCAAACAGATGCCATATGCTGCCCGGTTAAAGAAACTCCAGCTCTACTCAGTGGCATACTGCCTGCTCAGAGGCGATCTGTGCCTGACGTATAAAGCCATGTCCAACCCGGAATTAATGGACATGCTGCACCTCAGAAAATCCAAATCCCATCAAGTTACGTGCTCGAGAGACTTGAACCACAGCACTGAAATAAATAGGACATGCTGGAGGGACAGATTCATAACCCAGAAGCTCCCTTCACTCTGGAATAAAATTCCAGTCCAGGTTAGGCAGAGTCCCTCATTGACTCTCTTCAAGAGGAATCTTGATGAGTGGATGGGAGATCGTAGGTTTACCCCGGGTATCACTTCTGTGTCACTGTTAGACAGAGGCACAGTATAGTAACCTCGAAAAAGGGCAGAGCAAAATTATTTTAAAATGGGTGGCGAAAGCCAAACACACTCTGGCTAGGCTTATAAATGCCCTAGGGCAGATAGCCTAGTATGAACCTATGAACCTATGTAGCTACATATGAGTCAGAGCTGCTGTTTTATATTACTTAAGCAGCTTAGCCTCTCAGTTCGCCTTAGCCTGCTTATTTTAGATATTTTCTGTTTCATCTTTTATCTTTTTTTTTTGTAGTGTGTCTTGTATTGTCACTGTTTGTGCCAACCCATTTCCGCTTTTGGTGACAGCACCTGCTTGACTGAACTATTACATCTTCTGCAGACATCATGTTGTATAAGGTTCCTCATTCATAATATTTTACAGCTTGCTACTGCATACAGTAAGCTTTGGATCTTAGATTATCCAGTCTGTCCAATTCATTGCATGGGACTCGTCCACCAGTAAGTTAAATAGCTTAAGCTACTCCCCTACCTTCCATACTGCACTACCACTCCCTTTCTTCCCAGATCTAGTGTGCCATCATAGCATCAAAGGCTCAGATATATGCTTTTCTTATTATATGTATAAATCTCTTGTTTTTCTAGTACATACAACATCATGTGTTCATCATTCCTCCTGCTGCAGTTGTCCTTAGGCTATATGGGTTGTTTCCTGTCTAAGAAACTACAACTGACTAGCTTCAGAAAGCTCTGGCTTCCCCTCCCCTATTCCTTCACTCTGACAGCTGACTGGTTAATCCCAAGAAGGAAAATCAGCATTCAGAGTTGTTGCTTGCCCCTTTCTAACATATTTCATTTAGATGCTTTAATACATAGAAACAGATTAGGATGGATAGCAGCATCATAAAATATAAACAAAGTGGTTAACAGACAGACCATGTATGCATACATGCTTATATCTCAACAGCTTACTACAAAATGGCAGTCAGACTTGCACGTGTCAGTATTTATACACTTGTGCAAACCTTTGGATAGCTTCTTAAAGATACATATGCACACATTGATCTACAAGAGTGAAACTGTCTTCAGTACTTTCTTGCCAGCTTGAGAAGCATCTCAGTGGCTTTGCAGGAGCAGCAATTGGTTAAGATAATTGTTTCTGGCAGATAATTACTGAGTAGAGGATTCCCTCAAAACACACCCAAGCAACCTTTCTCAACACTCTCTAGACACAGTATCTGCACAGTCATACAACTCTCTTTTAAGAAAACTAACATTAATCCATTTTTTTCACTAAAAACAGTATTTTCCCTTTAAGAAACCTGGCATTTTTTCACAACATCTGACATTTCCTGTCGGGTATCACTACTTTTAGCAGACTGTTTATTAATGTATTTGGGTCTAATTTTATGAAACATTATGTACTGCTTGTGTAAACTTTGAATTTTGTGGGACAGAAAGGTTTATGGAGCAACGGGCAGGGTTTTAACTGTTACTATAATGCATATAATCACTTTATGGCACTTCACCTGCCATTTTGATTCTGTCAGTGTTTGAACAGTACTGACAGAGTAATTTTGCTTTACTTTTACATTTTGTAAGTTAAAGAACTGGGGAAGTCATGTGAGTGAATGTGTACTGTTTGTGAACACTCAGTAACAAATTACATTTCAAATGATTCATTCCAATAATACTTACTGCCTTTAGCACTTCTTCCTGGTTACAACATGGATACTTCTGGTCTGGTTGTTTCTTCTCTTGTAGTACCTAGAAAAAAAACAGTTACCAGGGAGTCCTTGCCATTGTTGTAGACTCAATCTGTGCCTCAGCCAATAGTGGGTGAACCTGCAGTGGGCATTGGGGCATTGATCGTTCCTCAGACCTCTCACTTTCCTTTCTAGCTTCTTTTGCCATAGTCCTTGTGACCAGACAGCAGGAATGAAGGGTCAGCCATGTCCTACGGCTGTTCCAGTATCCGTTACTGGCATGGGAGAATCATCTTATCTGGGTTTGGGAGACACTCTGGGAGATTCTTCTCTGAGTAACAAGGGCAAGAGAGCAGTAGGTCAGGCAGACATCCTTCCTTCATGTCTGTCTTATTCTGCTGGAAATCTTAAGAAAAAACAAAAAGTTAAACATTGTTCTTCTGATGAAGTTATTACTTTTAAAGAAGACAAGTACCTTACCTTGGCTAGACAGGCATTATAGGCAGTAAATCCTGGCATGCAGAAGCCTTTATAGATGGGCATTCCCTATCAAATTATTCTTGAAGAAACAGGGTCTGATTCTGATGTTGACAGAGAGAGGGTGGCTTCTCCTGCAGATTCTCAAGCACAACTCTCTGATTGTGAAGAATACTTTTAATTCATATTCTCTTGTGGAAGAATTTTCTTTTCATCAGACCATTTCCAAGAGGAATGAGGTATTTTTTATGGGAACAAATAGATGACCCCCCCCCCCGAACTGAGGCAGTGTTATATGTTATGAATGGATATTCCTCATTCCACTCCCATCCCTCCCATCATACCTCTTTACCTGGAAACATCAAAAATCTGGACAAGGCCCATGAAAAATAGGTACAAATCTGTATGCTGATTAACATCTAATTTGCATGCATAATTATGTAACCCTACCCACTCCAGTGGAATTGTGGGATACCAACTTTCAAATGCAAACTGAAGAACAGACAACCAAAATATGGCACCAGAGTCCCCCCTGCACCCATTCCAATGTCCCATTACCTGGCAATTTATCCCCATTTGCCATAAACACTATTGTGTGCATACCACTTTACTTCTACAATGATTATTTGGATTTTATTTTTACATTTTGCAGCACAACAATGCACAAGCACTAACAGACATTGCCTAAACAAAGCAATACTGTCTCACAATGATAATAAACTTGGCATTAAAACGTCTCTGCCCTTGAAACTCACATTCATTGAAATAACATTGAAACCCACACACCACATCCAAAGTAAATGCATCTGGCCAGTGGTGGATAAAGATTACCTTTGGGCTGTTTTCAAGTCATTGGCCTGTTATACACAAAACAAGAAACATACATGTGTTCTTTTCTTTGATACACCTTCCTGACTTTAAGTTATATTCCTTGTATAATTCAGCACACTTGTTAGACAGAGCACATTTTAAATTTATTGTTTGAACATTTTTTCTGTAGGCTGTACTGTAGGCAATGAAACAAAATGCATGAAACAATAATGACAAAATTGCCCAAATCAGAACATTTCCATCATAAAAGTTTACTTCCACACCCACACTATAAATAGAATGACAGTAGTGTAAGCCATAGGCATCTTGCACAGCTTCTCGCACTTATTTTCATCTTCATTTTTTTTTTGTGGGGGGGGTGCAAAAGGTCAGAAACCAAGGGCACATTTTAAACATTGCTTGTATAATTTTGGAAAGTTTATGGAATAAAATGTGTTACCACCATGCATGTCACTGGCAAGTCTTGAACCTAGGACCCTATGCACTACAGTCAGAGCAACATACCACTATGTCAAATCAGCAGTTTCCTGAAAAAAACGAAAGATTTAAACTTAATGACTATCATTTAGTGAATTCAGTTCTCAGTACTCACTTCTCACCATAGCTCTCAACCTCTTAGCACAAAAAACATGGACAAACAATGCCAATAATGGAGGAATACAAATTCAGTTCTCACTTCTCACCATAGCTCTCAACTCTTACAACAAAAACCTGGACAAAGCTCACAAGTGGTGGTGGCTAGGGACTTACCAGTGACACATTTTAAACATTGCTTGTATAATTTTGGAAAGTTGCTAGAATAAAATGTTGTTTTGCCACCATGCATTTCACTGGCAAGTCTTGAACCCAGGACTCTATGCGCTACAGTCAGAGCAACATACCACTATGCCAAATCAGCAGTCCCCTAAAAAATAGGAAGACTGAAACTTAATGGGTATCATGTAGTGAACTCAGTTTTCACTTCTCACCATAGCTGTCAACCTCTTAGCACAAAAAACCTGGACAAACAACAACACCAATAATGGGGGAATACAAATTATGTTCTCACTTCTCACCACAGGCTTAGCTCTCAACTCTTAGGAGAAAAAAATCTAGACAAAGCTCAGAAATGATAGTGGCTAGGGACTTCAGGCTCTTTTTACCCTGTACTAAAGGTACAGGGTTTGAGCCTGATTACCTCTAGCCACCAGGTGTATTAGATGGGGGCATACACACACACACACACACACACACACACACACACACACAAAAACACACACACACACAAAAACACACACACACACCTTGAGTCCAAACCTGTTAACTTCCATCTCCGGCTGCTAATAACTTATTTCATTCCCGAATCTTGCTCTTGAAATAACAAGTGCATTGGCCCAAACATGTCCTCCCAGCTGCTGAAACAAAGTACTTCCAATCTCGCTATTCCATTCCTGGCTGCTGCTAATAAATCCTCACTCTTGAAATGACATAAATCCAATCTCGCTCTTGAAATAATCCATCCTGCTGCTGCTAATAAATCCAGTCTCACTCTTGAAATAATGAGTGCATTGCTCCAAACATGTCCTGCTCTAAACGCTAACATTTCCTGCTTGCTCTTGACTGCTGCTGTTTCCTGGTCGCATTTGCAGCTGGAAATGATGACATGAGCTCAAGGAGCTCATTTCCGACTGGCTGATAGCCCTGACGGAACTGATGTCATCGTGCACATGATGACGTCAGCTCCGACAGCGCGATAGTCGAAAAAATAAAGAAAAGAAATTGGGAGTGAAGGGGTGCCACTTGGGAATTATGGCACTCCTTCATTTGGACCCCAAAACTCTGTAAAAAACGAGTAATTCGGTATGGTTGAGAGGTCTGCCTCCTATATTGCCAGCCCTGGAGGATATGTTGAATGCTTCCTGTAATCATCCTGATAGCCTTACATCAGTCACTAAAAAAGGCGATAAGCTGTATAAAGTATGTCAGGCTAATACATTTATTTTCTCTCACCTTAGGTCAGACCCGGCTGTCATTTCCACTGTATCTAATTCTAGCAACAAACTTAATAGCAGCCCTTCTACTTGTGATAAGGTGGGTGAAATGTTTGACCAAGTAGGTAAGAGAATGTTTTCTTCTTTACCATGCATAAATGTGGAAATTTATGCTATGTCGTATGGATGGTCTGAGAGAATTAGCTTTTCCTCTTCCTACAGAAGAAAGTTCATTCCTGAACCAAACCGATGTTCTTTGTCTTTCACTGTTGCAGTCATTACATTTGGGTAATCTGCTGGCAGGTTGCCCTCAGTCGGCCTGATTAACAAAGTCTTGGGTCCTGCATCGATTGCTGTCCCTTCTTCCATGATGTCAGGTCGTTAGGGGTGTAAATCATGCAGCCGACTCCATTGCATTAGTCTTTATTGCCGTGTGGTGCCCGAAGCAGAAGCAGTTCGCAAGTGCCGGTCTGCCGACTCCCGAAATTTTCATTTTCGAGTTTCAGAACTGAAGTCTTCAACTTAAAAGCTAAATACCCCATTGGGGAAGCTTTTTCTTGCTCCTTACCGATGTCAGTAAAAGTTAATAATTGCATTACTTGTGGAAAGCAAATACCTCATAAAGATTTTCATTTGTACTGTATTCCTTGCCTAGGCCCTGACCACGACGTACCTTGTTGTCGGTTTTGTGCTTTATTTAATCAGTGCACTGTCCGTCATAAGTACATTTTTGCCTTTAAATATTTTGATTTCTGTTCTCGGTTTAATTATCCAGTAATGACGGTTAGCCATCCAACTACCGGGATTCTGAAAAAAACGTAAAGATAAAGACAGAGACAGGCCGTCGAGGTCCAAAACTGCCGACGACGCTTCTCTTAAGCCAGTCGCCAGTTCACCGGTACTCGGAGAGGTGCTTTTGCAGCCCCTGATACCCGCTACTTCTGACTAGCAGGCCTCTACTGAGACCCATTCGGAGTCCAGTATGCCACAAGATGCTTCACCTATGGAACCCGCGGATGTCTCTAACTTGGATGGGTCCAGAGCCACTGTGCAGGCACTGGCTTCTGAAGGTGTATTCAGGCCTACAGACTTGCATATTAAACCCACTCCACCTTCTATACTAAAGCCTAAATCTCAATCTATGTCTAAAAAACCAACACCCAGGCCACATGTTCAGGCCCCTATGCCTGAAAAACAAATGATCAAAATGGCTGAAGATCTTATTACTCTAATCAGGGGTAGTCAACCCCCTCTTCTAAGAGGCCTAGGGCTGAGCTTGACTATGAATCTTCTGATCAGGACTCTGTTTCCTCTGATTCTTCTAATGACCTGGATTTGTCTATACCTTCTTATGAGGATTCTGATGCAGAGGATTCAATTCCCTCTGCTTCTCCCCCTGAGGATTTTTCTTTTGGGGAAACTTTACATACCTTAAGGGAGCATTTCCACTGGGAAAGTCAGGAATTTTCTGAATCAAAAAAAGAGGCTTAGGGATTTCCTTCTACTACCTCAGCATAGGCCTTTGGCTATACATCCTGTAGTAGACATTGTTGATGTGTTTTCGGAATCCAGTATGGCCCCTGATTCCCTGCCTCCGGCTCCTAGTAAACCTGACAGATACTACAGAGTTCCTGAGTCCCACAAGTTCCTTTTCAGAAATCCTGTTGTGGATCCAGAAACCATTTCTCCGGGGCCCAAGGGCATTAAGGCTTCTACTGCTAAAAATCCTACCTCTTCTGATAGAGACTCTAGGGTGCTGGATAGATGGGGTAAAAGGGTTTATACTTCTGCAACCTTGGCAATCAGGACTTTAAACTGCCAGTTTCATATGTTAAAATATCAACAGCATATTATTGAACTGCTTAAATGGAAAATGGTGTTGATTTCTGACTGTGTTGAAAATAAAGATTTACAGGATTTATTGCATTCTGCTGAACAAGTTGGAAAACATACTCTGCAATGTGGTTTTGATTCTTTAGAGGCCTCTTGCAGGGCTGCTGTTACTGGGTCTGTGCTTAGAAGGCATGCTTGGCTTAAGGAGCAATCTCTGCCTGATCATGTTAAAGTGAAATTGTTGGATGCTCCTTTAAATCAGGACCGCCTGTTTGGCAATAAGGCTGAAGAAGTTTTAAAAAAGATGGAAGATGAAGCTAAATCTATGCAAACTGTAAAAGATTTCTTACAAGTGCAACCTCCATGATTTAGTAGGCACTGGCCTACTAAGAATTGGTCCTTTCCAGCTCCTTCCAGATCCACTCAAGTCAATCCCAGACACACCAAAAGCACCAGGTTTCAGTCCCAGGGGACTCTCAGAACTAAGCAATGGGGGGGGGGGGGGCTCCACTTCCATATTGGAAATAACAAGACACCCCCCTATGGTAAACAGTCTCCATGGCTTTCCTTAAAAATTACCAAGCACTTACCTTTTAGCCATCCCTTTGGGGGGAAAGATTGCTCATGCAAAAAACTGGGAACTCATAACCCAGGACAAATGGGTTTTAAATATAGTGTCCCAGGGATACAGATTTCATTTCCACACGTTGCCAACACCAAACGGGTGGCCAGACCTGCCCCCCAAATCAGTGGGCAGAGGCTCAAAAACAAGTACTTTCCCTCTTAAGCATGGGGGCTATTCAACCGGTACCAGGAGAGGTAAAGGGACAAGGTTTCTACTCCAGACTTTTCCTGGTACCCAGAAAAGACAAATCATGGTGTCCAATTCTGGACCCGTCTAATCTAAACACCTTTCTGGACATTCCAAAATTCAAGAGGCTGACTCTTCACCAGTTACTTTCTATGCTAGGCAAAGATGCCTGGTTGGCAACTCTAGATTTAAAAGAAGCTTACCTGCATATCCCAATCAGGGAATCTTGCAGAAGATACCTACGCTTCAAAGCAGGCTACTTGCATTATCAGTTCTCTGCACTACCCTTTGGCTTGTTTACTGCACCCAGGGTATTCACAAGGTGCCAATAATTGCATTTTGCAGGCAAAGAAATATTCAGATATATCCATACCTGGATAATTGTTTAATTCTGGCAGAAAACCAGGCCATACTTCTAAATCATCTGGCATTTGTAAAAAGGGTTCTAACTAGTCTGGGATACACCATAAACGAAAAGAAATCACAACTGTACCCTCTCAACAGATTACATTCCTGGGTGCAAGCTTGAATACAACTGCCCAGATGGCTTTCCTCACACCAGAAAAGCAAATTAATTTGGTAACTTACTTCAAACAAGTGGCCACAAAAACCCTGCTGTCTGCAAGACAAATACTGCAAGCCTCGGGGTTCATGGCCTCCTGCATTCTTCTAATTCCATTTGCAAGACTGCATATGAGGAAACTTCAGTGGTACTTAAAAAGTCTATAGAGTCAACATTGTCATAGCCTGGAAACAATGATTCCAATCATACCTTGCCTACGCCTGGATTTCCTATAGTGGGCAGAGGCCTGCCACCAAAACAAGGGGCTGCCATTCACACTACCCCTCTGCCACCCAAACCCTAACTACAGATGCATCAGACTATGCATGGGGGGCACACCTGGCAGGGAAGTGCATTCAGGGCAAATGGAACCCAAATCAAATGCACCTACATATCAATCAAAAAGAAATGCTGGGTGTACAGAATGCTCTGACAGCCTTCAAGGACTACATTCTTCCAGGATAACTAATGGTAAAGACGGACAACACCATGGTTATGTGGTAAATAAATAAGCAGGGGGGGTACACATTCCTACCCCCTCTGCAGACTAGCCATAGCATTGTGGAACACGGCCTTGAGCTACCAAGTGCACCTACAAGCTCAATTCTTGCCAGGAAAATTGAATACACTGGCAGACGGACTAAGAAATCTCATGGACTCACACAAGTGGAAACTGGAACCACGGATTTTCAACATGTTGACAAGCAAATGGGGGAGCTCAGACATAGATCTATTTGCCTCCCCCAGAACTACCAGTTGGACAAATTTTGCACAATGACTCTCCACAAAAAAGCCTGGAAAGTGGATGCTCTGTCCTTCAGCTGAAAAAACCTAACAGTCTACACCTTTCCTCCTCTGCCTCTGCTTTCCAAAGTTCTGCTAAAAGTCAAACAGGACAAACCAAGAATGATTTTGATTGCTCCAGACTGGCCATGCTAACACTGGTACCCACTCCTGCGCAGTGTGTCACAAATATCTCCATGGCACCTGCCTCAGACACCTTCCTTGCTGTCTCAGCAGGAGAACCAAATGCTGCACCCTCAGCTCCCAACATTGAACCTTGCAGCTTGGCTAATCACTTAAAGTCACCATTAGCATCCCTCAGCAAACCTGTGATGGATGTCATCTTGGAGGCGAGAAGACCTAGTACTAGAAAATCTTATGCTGACAAATGGAAAAGATTCTGTGCCTGGAACCAATCTTTAGGGATGAGCACAGCAGCGCCCAATTTACCTCAGATTTTGCAATACTTAACTGAGATGCTTCACAAGGGCCTGTCTTTTTCCTCTATTAAAATCCACGCTTCAGCTATTTCAGCTCACTATAACACAGAACCACCCCTCTTTTCTCGTCCTCTGCTCAAGCGATATCTCAGACGGGCAAAGAACTTGAAACCACCCAGGAGAGCTCCTACCCCTGCCTGGGACCTTAACTTTGTTTTTCGAGCCAGCTGCTACTGCAGACTTAAAATTTCTTTCTTGGAGAGCAGCCTTCCTTTTAGAAATCACTTCAGCTAGAAGGATATCTGAATTACAGACCCTTATGGCAGTGGAGCCTTTCATCATCTTTCATGCGGACAGGGTATCTTTGAGGACCAATCCATCCTTCATGCCCAAGGTGGTTTCCAGTGTGGCTCTTAATCAGTCCATTCATTTGCCAACCTTCTATCACAATCCACAGAACAAAGGGGAACAGATTCTGCATTCCTTGGACGTGCACAGACAACTTAGATTCTACTTGGACACAACTACATTTCGAAGAAAATCTGAACAATTGCTAGTAGCATTTGCTGCTGGGGCAGAGGGGAAGGCAATTTCAAAATAAACCATTTCTAAATGGATAAGCCATTGCATTCATTTCTGCTGTAAGCAATATGGAAAACCTATCCCCCAGGGGATCAGATCTCATTCCACCAGGGCTGCATGTACTTCTGCAACCTTTCTCAGAGGTGTTCCTACCAGGGATATTCTAGAAGCTGCTACCTGGAGTTCTGTACATACTTTCACCAAGCATTACCATTTACCAGTTTTCTTTAAATCAAGAGCTGGCTCTGCCACTGCTGTCTTGCAGGGCCTTATAGCTGGTCCTAATGCTTTATAAATTCCTCCTCCCAACCATAGCTTTGGGAATCTACCCAAATGTAATGACTGCAACAGTGAAACATGAAGAACATAGTACAGTTGTGTACACTTACCATAAATGTAGATGTTTGAGTGTATTCACTGTTGCAGTCCTGGTTACCCTCCCTCCAGCCACCTGTTTTTCTCTGACTATACCTCTACTTTCTTTTACAATGCTTAAAAAGCCTTTTTGGTGAATTTGCTTTTGGTTGGAGGTATATTTTTGTGTTTTTAATTTTATTTGCTACCCATTTGGGGGACACCTGACATCTGGGGCAAGAAAAACTGATGTAATGGTATCAGCTGCATGTTTTATACCCCTGACGACCTGACGTCATGGAAGAAGGGACAGCAACTGACGCAGGACCCAATACATTTTTAATCAGGCCGACTGAGGGCAACCTGCCAACAGATTACCCAAAAGTAATGACTGCAACAGTGAATACACTCGAACATCTATATTTATGATAAGTGTACACAACTGTACTTTTCTGTCCTTTCTCTGGTATCTAAACATGCTTTGAAGAGAGTGTATAATTGTGCAGATACTGTGTCTGGAGCCACTGCTACTGCTACAGTGTTGAGAAAGTTTGCTTGGGTATGTTATCACAGGTTTGCTGATGCGGTAGAGATTGAAATCTTGGATTCAGCTTTACATAAAGAGGATTTGTTTGGCTCTTCTGTTACCCAGGTACTCAAACATTTTCATGAAGGATGGAAATTAATTCAGAGAGTTTCTAAGATATTTCGTGTACCCCAATACAAGTCTTGTAGGTCTTCTCCCTCTTAATCCTGAAAAGGCAAAAAAAAAAAAAAAAAACAGTCCTCTTCTGGCAAAGTGCAGAAAGAGAGAAAGAGATGGCTGGAGGGCAGCAAAAATAAAAAAACAAAGGTCTTTTCAGATAAAAAGGGTCAGCGGAACAGTGCAGAATGACTGTCAGGATTCCTTTCCCCAGTCAATATCTTATCAAGTCTGTCCCAAACGCTGACCCTCAACATCCTTCTTTGGAAAAATATTGTCTCAGACTCCTGGATGTTAAAAGTGATGCAGGAAGGCCAACCCTCCAAACCAGAATTTTTTTCCTGAGGTTCTTTGGTCTTTACACACCCATGAAGCCATATTACCAGTGCCTTTAACTCAGTGGGTAAAAAGCTTCTATTCCATAATATTTCTGGTACCAAGGAAAGAGGCTTCATAGAGACCAAGACTAGATCTTTCATTTCTAAATCTTTTTGTGAAAGTCCCAAAGTTCTAAATGTTGGCCTTACAGAACCTGTTACCTCTCAGTGTTCTTCCTGTTGATCATTGTTGCAGTAATCTAATCTGTATAGGTTATATCCTGCCAAGGATATAACAGCCAGACAGCTTTGAAAGCTTCAGAGCACCTTCATGCACCCAACTGCCTGGCAGCTTGAGCTAAGATGACTAAATGACAAGCTTGGATACCAAGACTTCAGAAATTTACTACCACCAAAGAGTACACTCCTCTTTACTTGGCATATAAGTTCCCTTTGGGGGGAAAACTTTCATTTTTTTTTATTAATACTTTTCTCTTGAGTAATTTTAAAACTATGACATTTGATGTTACCGATTTCATTATTTATCACGACTGGGTCTTGGATCTGGCACTTTACAAACTAGATTCACGGCTCGAGCTCCTCCCCCTCAGATAATCCTATAATCCCTTACAGTCTTTTAACCCTCAGATCTTGTTTGCCATGTTTTGCAATGGATGTGATTCCTGGCTCGCAGTGTTCTTCAGAGATTTTCCTTTGAATTCCGTACAGATAAGTGGTATATTTTTTGTTTTACTAGGTAGTTTAGATCTTTCTCTTCCTCCCCTCCCTGTTAGCTCACATCAGAGTTAGGCTTCTGTCTTTTCTAGCCCTTTTTTTTCCTTTCAGCACTTGGCACTTTTTTCTGTTATTCCCCTTCTGCTTTCAGCAGTTTCTTTCCCTTTACCAGTTTTTTAGGGCTATTGTTTTTTTGTGATCTGCGGAATTTTCTTTTTTGACAGTTGTGTGTCTTAGTACAGGGTTTTGTTCTTTGTTGCTTGTCAAGTTTTGGTTTGGTAGTTAAGGGACGTCTTAGCACATGGCTTGATTCTCTGTCCTTTTGGTGTGTGCATGTGTGTGCTTGTGTGGATTGGACTGTGTCAGAGACAGACAAACCTACCGGAATTGAGAATCCCAGGCAATTGACAGACAAGGGAAGCGCATTTATGCTTCAGTGATGTTTGGCCTGAGATCCCTAAATTACCTGGCGCATTTTACATGCCTCCAAAGAGATCTGGTTTCTGAACTGACCGAATCCCTTTCAGAGTCGATGCCGGCAGACAGCCTAAAGAAGGTATCTCCCAAGCTCACCACTCTTTTGTCTATTGCCAATTTCTCGATGAGGTTGATCTCCGGTGCAGCGGGGGGGTACCTCTTGAGCGGCTGGTGCCAGCATTGTCTTGAGGCATCATACTTGGATGTGGTTATTTGAGTTCATGGAAACCCTTCAAAGCATCTTTTACTAATGCCCCTTTCGATGGTTCCTCCCTCTTTGGACCATCAGTCAAAGAAACCTTAAATGGCAGTGAGCAGGTGGATAAGACACTGTTGGCAGTCAGGATCAAGCTTTCTACACGCCAGAGGTCATTATCCAAAAAACAGCGGAGAAGTAAGAAATTCTGGTTCCGCAAGTCGCAAGGTTCCTTCCAAGATGTTCCAGAGGATTCCTATTCCAGTGGCAGGGGAAGGGGATTCAATGGTGGATGCCGCCTTAGAGACAGAGGGGGGGGTGGTCTGCAAAAATCAGGGCTCCAGGGAACCCTTCTCTGAGAAGCCCTTTCAGCATCCCTGAGGCATTGCCCGGCTGTCCTGCCCTGGAGGCAGTCAATGGTCATTTTTCTTTGCACCCAAGTGCCTGGGCATCTATAATAATCAATCAGTGGGTGCTCAAGATTATATCCAAGGGTCATTACATTCCCTTTTCCCATCGTCCTCCAAAGTCCAAGAAGGTTCTCACCGACGTACCACCCAGTCAGAGAGAACTGGCTCAGAGAGAAGTTTTGGCACTTCTAGAAAAAAGAGCCGTCCAGAAGGTCCCAGCAGGACAAAGAGGATCCGGAACTTATTTTCACTTCTTTTTATGCCAAAAAAGACTGGGGACCTGTGTCCGATTTTGTACCTCAGCAGACTGAACTTGTTGGTCAAGAAGTTGAAGTTCTGGATGGTCACTGTTCAGTCCATCCTGCCACTGCTACAGAAGGACAAATGGATGTGCTCTGTAGACCTCCAGAATGCCTACTATCATATGAAAATAGACAAGTGCTCCAGGAAGCTTCCAGATCCGAGCCAGTCATTTTCAGTTCAGAGCCCTAACATTTGGACTCACCACAGCCCCCAGGGTGTTTACCAAATGCTTAGCGGTCGTAGCAGCTCATCTGAGCCATCAGGGATTTCAAGTCTTTCCATACCTGGACAATTGGCTCCTCACAGCTCCCACGCGTGGTATCTGCATGCAGTATCGCTTGAAAATCTTCAAAATGCTAGGGATTACCATCAACTTGGCAATGTCGAAGCTGTCTCTGATGCATAGCCTAGACTTCATTGGGACCCATCTCAATACGCTAACAGATATTGCAGCATTGCCTCCCCACAGAGTGGATTTGATCAAGCAACCTGTCAGGGCCATCTTGGAGGTTCTGTTGCCACAGGCACATCTCATTCTCAGAGCACTGGGGTCCATGTCAGCAGCTGTTCTCTTCATTCTACTACCTAGACTCTACATGCGGGTGCTTCATTGGATGCTAGTGGTGCAGTGGTCTGTTCTGTCTCATCCAGTTCTAGAGATGAGGGTAGTTCTCCTCACATTGCAAGCCTTTCAAGATTGCCTTCCTCTGGGAATGGTGACGATTCATGCAGACAACATGTTCGTGGTCTTGTATGTCAATAAGCAGGAGGGAACACAATCATACCCATTATGCAGAGAGGCCATGAGAGTGTGGGAATAGGCGATCTCCTCCATTCGCTTTCTCCTTGCAACTCACACACACGGTAGTCCAGTGTCTTGGCACACAAGCTCAGCAGGTCTGTCTTGACTCTGCATGAGTGGTCACTCAATCCGTCAGTGGCATCTGAGATTTTCTTCTGTTGAGGCCAACTTTGCTGTGATCTTTTTGCATCTCCAATGAACAACAAATGCAGCAGGCACTTTGCCCTGATTCCCCCAGAGTGGCATTCCCTGAGGGACATTCTTGTACATGATTGGCCTCTGGGGCTACGCATACCCCCCTTCCGTTGATCCCCAAAGTACTTCAGAAAGCCCTCAGACTGAAGAGTTTCATGATACTTATTGCCCCTTTCTGTCCTCATCAGGTGTGGTTCCCCATCCTCAGGTCTCATCTCAAGTATCCTCCCTGGATACTGGATCCCGTTCCAGATCTCATCTCTCACCCGGCAGAACAACTGCTCAATCTACGGTCACTTCGGCTGACCAGATGCTTTCTCCACTTCCTGTGATAGTAACACAGTTCAGGCTGACTTCTCCCATCAGAAAAATTATATTACCCTCACAGAAGCCTTCTACTCAAAATGTATACAGAAGTAAGTGGAAATGTTTTTATTTTTGGGCTGCAGAATGGAATCTTGACCCTTTTTCAGTTCCTATACCAGATATTCTTCTCTTCTTATCATCCCTTTTTCATGAAGGGACTAGCTTCTCAACTATCAATCTGCAGTTGGCAGCCATTTCTAATTTTCATGTCAATACTGGACTGACTTTTTCCTCTAGATTATGTAAGGCCTTCTTGAATGGGGTCTTTCTTCCCAGGCCTCCAGTCAAAGATCCCACCCCTCCTTGGGATCTGATCTTGATGCTCCACTCTCTCAGAGTCCTTTCGAGCCTCCTCATTCATGCATAGGGTGACGTACAAGAGTGGAGGAAGATGCTCACAAGTTGATTATATACTATGTAGGAGGGCCAGTCTTAAGGAGATTGGAGACTGTAAAGTGGTGGCAGGGGAAAGTGTAGTTAAGCAGCATAGATTGGTGGTATGTAGAATGACGTTGGTGATCAAGAAGAGGAGGAGGAATGTGAAAGCTGTGCCAAGGATTAAATGGTGGAAGTTAAAAAAGGGTGATTGTGAAGTGGAGTTTAGGGAAGAGTTAAGACAGGCACTGGGAGGCAGTGGAGAGTTACCGAATAGCTGGGTAACTACAGCAGAACTAGTAAGGGTGACTGCTAGAAAGGTGCTTGGTGTGACATCTGGACAGAGGAAGGAGGACAAGGAGACCTGGTGGTGGAATGAGGAAGTACAGGAGAGTATACAGAGGAAGAGGCTGGCGAAGAAGAAGTGGGATTGTCAAAGAGATGAAGAAAGTAGACATGAGTATAAGGAGATGAGGCGCATGGCAAAGAGAGAGGTGGCGAAAGCTAAGGATAGGGCATATGGAGAGTTGTACAAGAGATTGGACACTAAAGAGGGAGAAAAGGACCTGTACCGATTAGCTAGACAGAGGGACAGAGCTGGGAAAGATGTGCAGCATGTAAGGGTGATAAAGGATAGTGAGGGAAAGGTACTCACAAGAGAGGAGAGTGTGTTGAGTAGATGGAAAGAGTATTTTGAGAGGCTGATGAATGAAGAGAATGAGAGAGAGAGAAGGTTGGATGATGTGGGGATAGTGAATCAGGAAGTGAAACAGATTAGCAAGGAGGAAGTAAGGGCAGCTATGAAGAGGATGAAAAATGGAAAGGCTGTTGGCCTTGATGACATACCATTGGAAGCATGGAGGTGCTTAGGAGAAATGGCAGTGGAATTTCTAACTAGATTGTTTAATGAAATTTTGGAAAGTCAGAGGATGCCTGAGGAGTGGAGAAAAAGTGTTTTGGTACCTATCTTTAAGAATAAGGGTGATGTGCAGAGCTGCAGTAACTACAGAGGGATAAAACTGATTAGTCACAGCTTGAAGTTATGGGAAAGAGTAGTGGAAGCAAGGTTAAGAAGGGAGGTGATGATTAGTGATCAGCAGTATGGTTTCATGCCAGGAAAGAGCACTACAGATGCAATGTTTGCTCTGAGAGTGTTGATGGAGAAATACAGAGAAGGTCAGAAGGAGTTGCATTGTGTCTTTGTAGACTTGGAGAAAGCATATGACAGGGTGCCTAGAGAAGAGTTGTGGTATTGTATGAGGAAGTCGGGAGTGGCAGAGAAGTGCGTAAGAGTGGTACAGGATATGTACGAGGGTAGTGTGACAGTGGTGAGGACTGCAGTGGGAGTGACAGATCCGTTTAAGGTGGAGGTGGGATTACATCAAGGATCAGCTCTGAGTCCTTTCTTATTTGCAGTGGTGATGGACAGGTTGACAGATGAGATCAGACAGGAGGCCCGTGGACTATGATGTTTGCAGATGACATTGTGATCTGTAGTGAGAGTAGGAATCAGGTTGAGGAGACTCTGGAGAGGTGGAGATATGCTCTAGAGAGCAGAGGAATGAGGGTCAGCAGGGCTAAGACAGAATATATGTGTGTAAATGAGAGGGAGGGTAGAGGAATGGTGAGGATGCAGGAGTAGAGTTGGTAAAGGTGGACGAGTTTAAGTACTTGGGATCAACAGTTCAGAGTAATGGTGAATGTGGAAGAGAGGTGAAGAAGAGAGTACAGGCTGGGTGGAATGGGTGGAGAAGAGTGTCAGGAGTGATTTGTGACAGACGGGTATCCGTAAGAGTGAAAGGGAAGGTCTACAAGAGTGTAGTGAGACCAGCTATGTTATATGGGTTGGAGACAGTGGCATTGACAAAAGGCAGGAGTCAGAGCTGGATGTGGCAGAGTTAAAGATGTTAAGATTTGCAATCGGTGTGACTAGGATGGATAGGATTAGGAATCGGTATATTAGAGGGTCAGCTCATGTTGGACAGTTTGGAGACAAAGCAAGAGAGACGAGATTGCGTTGGTTTGGACATGTGCTGAGGAGGGATGATGGGTATATTGGGAAAAAGATGCTAAGGATGGAGCTGCCAGGTAAGAGGAATAGAGGAAGGCCTAAGATAAGGTTTATGGACGTGGTGAGAGAGGACATGCAGGCGGTTGGTGTGACAGAGCAAGATGCAGAGGATAGGAAGAAATGGAAAGAGATGATCCGCTGTGGTGACCCCTAACGGGAAAAGCCGAAAGAGAATTATGATTACTTCAGCCAAGAGGTTTTCTGAATTACAAGCTTTATCTTCTAAACTAACATGTATTGTTTTTTCATAAGGACAGAGTGATTTTGTGAACTAACCCCTCTTTTATGCCTAAGATAGCTACTGAAAAAAATCTCAACCAGGATATCCAGTTACCTGTCTACTTTCTTAATCATTCAAGTAAGGACAAATATCTCCTCCATACCTTGGATGTACATCGACAGTTGAGATTTTATTTACACAGGACTAAACCCTTCAGGAAATCTGACCTGTTATTCATAACCTTCTCCTTTCAACAGAAGTGGCCAAGCTTTTTCTAAAATGACAATTTGTAAATGGAATTCTAATTGCATTTTCCTGGTTTACTGTCTTAGGAAGGTGGAGTTGCCTTGTCCACCTAAGGCGCATTCTCTTAGGTCAGTTGCTACCTCTTCAGTCTTCTCTGGTAGGATGTCCTTAGATGAGATTTGTGCTGTGGCCAGTTGGGCCACCCCCTCACACTTTTGTTGCTCATTATAAATTAGATATGGTCTCCAGAAGCAGAGCATCCTTTGGTTCCACAGTGCTCAGGCATGTCCTTCCTTAGGGCTGCCCAGTGTTCTTTATAGCTGGGGATTCTGACCCAATCATGATGAATAATGAAATGGATAACATCAGATCGGTAGTTATGCACTTACCATAACTTGGTATCTGTGTATCCTGTTTCATTATTCATCACTTCCCACCCTCCTTCCCCCTTCCATGTTTCTGGAGGTTCGGGAGAGGCTGGAGTCTCGGGCTCTTGAGCTACTGCCTCTAGCAGTGATAATGATACTATTATCTATGTGTAGTTGGATATTTATGTTTTCTAGTATTTTTCTTCTTTTGTCAGAAAACTCAGTCAGAGGATTAGAAGATAGAAAGGGATTATGGGAGATGGGAGGAGTTCAAGCCTTAAATCTAGTCTGTAAAGTGCCGGATTGGATCCAACACTGGATCCAAGACCCAGTCATGATGAATAATGAAATAGGTTAGCACAGATACCAAGTTATATTAAGCACATAACTATTGTTTGTGTTTTAATGGACTGCACTGACATTGAACTGTACTTTTAATCAGGAGCGCTCTTTTCCTGTCAGTTTAAAAGTTGTCTAAAGTAAGTTTAAACCTTTTTTTCTGTGTAGAAATGGTTTATTTTACTTTGAGGGGCTGGCAAAGTGATTTAAAGTATTTTTGTTTACTGTTTGCATTTGCAAAAAGTGATTTTAAGTACTTTTGCTTTTTACTGGCATTTACTGCTTGCTTTCCCTGGAAAGAAGCACCATTATTGGCTTGACTATGTAGCAATCTGTTCATCCCACAGTCCGTCCTTTTTCCAGCCACAAAAACAAAAAGTTAAGAAAACAGCCTTTGTCATCTCAGCAGGCTAGCAGTTTGCCTAAGTTGCAGGTGGGTGGCATTGCTGTGACCAATTAGTTGTACCTTAAAAACTCATATTTTACCCTGGATCCCTCTGGTGTTGCACCTACATCCACTATGGACCTGGGATTAACTACATCCTCTGTTGCTGTTGGGGTCTTCTCATTTGGCAAGGGATTTTTTCCTATATTGGGACAAGCCATTTCCACCACTCCTGGTACTCTAACAAACATTATTAATAACAGACAAGATACTTATGTATTGGATTATAATGGAGATTCAAATGTTATTAAGAACGTGGTTGGCAGGGAATGGAAAAAATTTCTTGAATTTACAGATTTGGAACCCTTACGAAATACTCCATTAACATTCACCTATAGAAGGGATTTAAATTTTAAAAATATCTTTGAAAATAAAAGTAGAAACAAAAGCCGAGCAAGGGTAGGCACTTTTAAATGTGGGTCCTGTTCTCAGTGTTGTTATTTGTTTAATGGATCCAAGTTGGATTTGACTAGTAGAAACAGAACACTGCACAGTGATTGTTTTGCCAATTGTCATACAAATGGATTAGTGTAGCTTGCTTTATGTAAATTATGTTGTTCCTTTTACGTCGGTAAGACTGAAAGGAAACTGAAAGCACGTATTTATGAACACTGTTACGAAATTAGCAAACAAAATCACACAATTGCATTATATCGTCATAAAATTATTTGTCAAGAGGCTACTTATTTATTTTTTGTATTAGAAGTAGTTGACAAAGATACCAGGGGGGGTATGTGGGAAGCTTGGTTAGAATACCGAGAACTTTTCTGGCAAATCATCTTGGATGCAACTACCCCCCCCCCCCCCCCCTGGATTAAATGATGCCATTTCGATCAAACCAGTGTTAAAACTAAGACAAGCTAAATTATGATTAACTGGTTAGATTCATTATTAACTTTTTGTTTGTATTTGATATTTTATTAAAACATTTTATACAAAAAAATTTTTATAAGTACACTTATACACTTATTAGTACATATAGTTTAAACAATTTTTATATTTATATGATATATTCAGTCTTTATTTTATTATAGTATAAATATTTATTTACTTATTTATGTATTACCCTATACAGCAATACTTTGCATCATTATAAAGCATACTCCTTTAAAGTAATGATTTTACTTGTGAATTAATTATTCAATCAATGTGGGAACCAATGGGGAGATACAAGTCTTATTTGAATCAACTATTTAAACTGTCTAAACTGTTTCCAATTGGTTTTGCTTTATCTGATGAAGTTTTTTACGAAAACGCATTTGTTTCTTTTAAAGCGTTAATGTACTAGTGTATGTGTTCACGTGGAGTTATTAAACTCATTTTATTCATTCTACTTGGATTACTTCATTTATTGGATACGTTCCTCCATTGGGGGCTCCCAGCGTTTTTTCTGGTCTTGGTTTTGGTTTTATTGCTGGCATCTCTACAGATTGCTGTTGGGGTCTTCTCATTTGGCAAGGGAGAGCCACTCTTGTCCATCCTGGAAGAAGGATCAGGAAAGTCTTCCCAGTTTTGTGAGAATGTTGTGCCCATCCCTGGTGAAGATGTCTCTGCCATTAATCAAACTGTTAGTCCCAGTTTTCTTGTCAAAAAGAAACAGAAAAGTAAGCATGTATGTACTCCTCAAATTTCCTTAGACAGTAATAGTTTTCTGGGTCTGGCTCAGGATTGATTTCGGGCTATTGACCTTTCTTGTAAAGTAGTCTCTGGTAAACGAAAGAGAGATACCTTCTTTCAAGATTCTGAGTCTGGACAGGAGGATGTAGGGACAGATACAGGGTTTTCTTCTCAGATTTCGGATTCCAGCTCAGAGGAGAGCTCACTCTCAATTTTCCTTTAGGGGGTTCTCTAGACTGTGACAGTGTTTTCAGTGGATGAACACTGACATTTCTCAGTCCCTCAGAAAATACTCGGAGCTGTTACAGAAGAAGTTTCCAAAACCTGCACGTATTCCTCCAGTTCTCTCAACTTTGGAGGGTTTATCTGTTACTGCCTGCAATTTTCCTGACAGTCAGATGGCTGCCGGTAAAAAGCCAGATGGGATGTATAAAGTTCATCAGTCTTACGTTTTTGTACACTCTTTCCAAACCTGATTCAGCAGCCATAGCATTAGTTAGTCCTTCGTCTGCTGAGAACAAATAAATACTTAAATAAATGCATTCCTTGAATGTAAATAAGGAATGTGTTACACATCCGGTACAGCTGTCTCTGCCTGTACATAGATTACAGCTGCAGCGGCTAGGCTTTTCAGCTGTATTGCACTATGGCAAAGTGCCGCTGCAGCCATTTGGGTTTGGCGATGTAGCTCGCAGGGAATTGCCTTGCGGGCTACACGCTGGAACCCATATAACCCATATAGCTTAGGTTACTGCATCAGTGATCATTCAAATATCTACTGTTATGGTAAGTTTACTTATACAACTGTACTTTTTGCTTACACAACTGTACTTTTTTCTCACATGAGTTACTTGGTAACTCTAGACCTAAAAGATGCTTACTGTGATATTCCTATAGACATAGACTTCAGGAAATTTGTAAGGTTTTCTGTTTCTGGGTCACATTATCAATTCTCTGCCGTATAATTTGATTTATCTACAGCTCTTGGTTATTCACAAAATTCCTAGCCTGAGTCATAGCTTATTGAAGACTGAACGGCTTTGACATATTTCCTTATTTAAACAACTAGCTTATCTTTGCAGTGCCTTTATCGAAATATCAGGAGACATTAATGTAGGATCTGATGTTGTCTTTTTTTGTTAGATTCAACCTTTGGATTGTCTGATCTGACTTTGGCACCTTTTTCTAAAGCTGTGGATTTGAGGCTTTGACTCATTCCTGCCCTACATATAATTCCCTCCTGTCCACTAAAGTACCCCAAGATGTCATTTTGCACCTGAGCTTTCAGACATGTATTTCGAGGCCTGTGCATTTTCACGAGTGAAAATCTTTTTCTTCATTGACAGTAGAATTTTCTACTCCCTAACCCTTTCTACATTTAGAGTTATATTTATAGGTATGCTGTGTTGATTTTTGATATTGCTTAAGCAGTTATTAGAAAATAGTTAATAGCATTGTTAGTTTTTAGCCAGACTTAAGAGTTAAATATTTGTTTCTCTCTTTAGAAGTAGTTTTGAGATAAATAATTAAATAAGTAGATAAATACTTTTAGATAGTGAGTTTTCCAATATTTCTTAGAGTAAGTTTGCTCATAAATATTCCTGTTGTTGTTGTTGGCTTCTACCCTGATGTCAGACAGACCCTAAGGTTTTAAGAAGTGCATTGCTTTTAGACATAAAATTCCACCTCAGGACCCACACTGTTTATACATTTATTGCTTTGTCTGTGTCCTGCAAATGGCAAATTGATTTGTGCTTCCTTTGGGACTAGGGCCATTCAAGGTCGCAAAGAAAATCTTGTCCTAAAAGGTTTGCTCCCCACTCAGACAGGATCTTCCTCTTCTCAACCTTCAACATGTAGTACTTCTAGACTAACAAAGACAAGGTATTAGACCCGATGGCACAATAAAGGCTTAATGGAAACAAGCACAGCAACTTAAAATTAGCGTAACAAACTTTATTTCCATGCTTTCGTCTCAAGGCTTCCTCAGAACACACTTCAGTGATACACACACCTTTTTATACTATCAAACAAGTAAAATTCTATCTTATAATTAAGCAATTGAATGATACAATTAAAACGCAGAATACAAAACACAGAATATAAAACAGCACTCAGTGCATTTGGTATAAAATCATTACATATACCCACTAATAAATATTACATATGTCCACTTACTTTATGCACATTTAACCTTCTATTCCTTCAAAAAACACTTTAATAGATTCATTTAAACCTGTTTTTTTTTATCAGTCTTCAGTCTAATCTGCCACAAAATTTCCTTTTGTTCCAAATAATTTCTAAAGTCACCCCCCCCCCCAATCCAACGTACCTAGCTCTGAGATAGAAAACAAAAACTTTTTTATATTTGGGGCATTCTAAAGTATGTTTAAAGAGGGCATTATTCAAATCCTTCGTCTTACTGCTATGTACATGCTCTCTCAATCATTCTAATAGTGTGAGTGGTCATACCAACATAAAAAGCAGGACACCCACTACATACGCTAATATAAACTATCCCCCTAGTTTTACATATAAAATGTCCAGGTACATTTAGGGTATAGATTAAATGTTGTAACGAAACAAAAAGTCCTTCAAGTATGAATCTACAAAAATTGCAGTTGCCACACTTAAACATTCCCATGGACTTATTCGTCTCCAAAACTCCAGGGATGTACTTTGTGTGGTCATTCTGTAGTAAACTTTTCAAATTATGCCTATTTTTATAAACAAAGTACGATTTACTTCCTGCTACTTTGAATAATTCTGCATTTCCTTCCATAATTTTCCAGTTCTTTTCCACAATACTTCTTATTGCCAAACTGTCAGTTGTCATATCTAAGATGCAAACTGACCCCATCTTTTCATTAGACTGAACCTTGTTACTTACGAAAGGAGAAACCTAAGTATGGGAGGGTACCGATTATACCTTTTATTCCATATGTCAATTCCTTAAGGTATCCTCCATCATATTCCCTATTCTGAAATAATTCTGTAATGAATTCAAATTCCTTACGGACAATCTTATCATTACTGGTCATTCTACTACCCTGTATATATTGACCTTGGGGGATGTTCATTTTAATAAACCCTGGATGATTACTTCTATTATGTAGGTAACTGTTGGTGAAAGTATTTTTCCTATGCACACTACTTTCAAATAATTTTATTTCCATATCAAATTCAAGATGTACATCAAGAAAATTGACTTTACACCCGCAATCACCCAAAACAAACTTTAAAAAACTTGATTTTTGGGTTAGGACTTCCACAAGATGTTCAGCTTCTACATTGTTACCTTCGATTATAAAAAGTAAGTAATCTGTGAACCTTTTGTAATAACAGATATTAAAGGTGTCACTTAACTCATTCAACACAGTAGTTTACCACCACCCTATCACTATATTAAAATATGATGGGGCTGATGGAGACCCCATAGCGACCCCCTTATTTTAGTTATATTTGCCATTGAATAGAAAAAATTATTATGCAAAAGAATGTCAATGATATCACAACAAAAATTGATCTTGCTCTGACAAAAACCTGAATATTTGAACAAAACTTCCCTTACAAACCCCACTCCTTCAATATCAGGAATAGATGTGAAAAGAGAAACTACATCCAGGGTAAACATGACATACCTATTTCAATCAAACACAAAACCTTCCATAACCTGCCTGAATTTATCTAAAAAAAAATGTCATGAATCTTTAACATGAGATTTCAGATTTTGTGCTAAGGGGTTCAAAATCAAATCTGTAACCAGGGAAATGCCTTTGGTAACAGAATTGGGGGAGGACACAACAGGCCTAAAAGGCAAATAAGCCAGGAGAGAGAAAGACCTGAAGAGAAATTAGATTGTTTGGGTCCAGAACCTAAGACTTTGAGGAAGTCAGTTCCACTGGTTTTTCAGATCTGATCTCCCTTACCGTACCCAAGATTTTCCCCATGAGTCCTAGGCTTCATTCATTCACTCACTTTATAAGAGAGAGTATACTCCAGGCCTTAGTTGGTGACATCATGCTCTAGGTGGACTTCGATGTAATGATGCTAAGATTCCTGAGGAGACCAATCAAACTGTGGTTTCTCCTGTCACCATCCCCAGGACCCTCCAGGTAAGGGTCAAACTATCCCTCTACTTTTTTCTCTGATACCAGTCTACCTTTTGGATCTGGTCTCTATAGATCTGAAGACACTCCTCACCGTTAGTGACTTTAGTTGGCGGTGACAGTTTGAGGGACATCGGCTTTGTCAACATCCTTTATTCTCTTGACTCAGATTCTGTTGGATCGAGACCCATCTTGGAACCAAAGCATCAGTGCCGATGTCCCAGTGGTGGAGATGACTCCAAAATTTTCAGATCTATCTTTCTCTCAGGGCTTCGGCCCTCATTAACTTGAGTCCAAGGACAGCTTTGGAGCCGACTCCATTTGGGGCCTGGATTGTTTCTCCATCTTTGGATAGGAGGGATGCTCCACTAGGATTGCAATGTCCGCCTTCGGGGTTTTGAATAGGTTTTGGCTGTGCCAAGGAGGCATGTGCTACCCTCGAGCTTGGATATGTTCCAACTTTTAGTATCCTGTGACTGACTCCACTCAGAGTGATAAGAACAGTCAGTAGCTTTAGGCCTAGAGAGTACTTGCCACTTGTATTCCCAGTCTGATTTGGACCGGTTTCCTGAGAGTCCCTCAAAACAAAGTCTTAGAAAATAGACTTGCAAATGGAAGCACCTAGACTTTTCTCCAGAGTTTATCACAGGTTCGCCAAGATCCCCTCTAAAAGATGTCACCTTTAGCGAATTCCTTAAAATTGATGAATCAGCGAGAGGGTTGGTCGACTAAAATTTCTTCACCAGAAGTATCTGTGTTCCTTGTGGTCTTTGGCACTGCCTCATCTCTGTCCTGGGTGGTACTGCCCACTAATGCCGTTATAGACCTTGTGGCGCAGCTGGCATGGAAGGACCCTAATGTAGTGCAACTTATTCCCAAGAAACCAGATAGGATTTTGGTAGCTCCAAAAGATAGGAAGCAATACAGATAAGGTCCACCAGTAGATTGTCTGGTAATAGCAGCAGCCATAAAAAAAGGCATTGTCCAAGGAGAGTTCTTGTGTTTATCTCCCTAACGAGGAGTCAGGGGCATTGAACAGGTATGGGAAATGGGCATATGCTTCAGCAACCTTTGGACTTAGTAAGGTGAACTACCTTGCATGTATGACACATTTTCAGAGGGACGTGACCAAGGTGCTTACCAAGTCCCTTGTGGGTAACTTACCAGTGGGTGTTCAAAAGTCAGTGAACTCCCATTTGTCAACCTTGCAGTCTGTCTGATGTGGCCTTGCGCCTGCTTTCCAGTGCTGCTAATGGCACAGCCAGAGCAGCAGGCCCCAGCATTGCCATGCATCAGCCTGCCTGGATGCGTCTGTGCGATTTTGCAAAATACTTCAAGGCATCCTTCATTAACTCCCCATTTGATGGTGCCACTCTTTTCAAACCAAAAGTTAAAGAGATGCTTACTAGGAGTGAACAAGATGGTAAAACCTTATTTGCCATTATAATCCACTTCTCCACCCATCAGAAGACCTTTTTTTCTGAACTAAAGAGGCAGTAAGAAGATGTGGTTCAGAAAATTACAGGGTTATCACTAATACCTTCCTGGAGACAGGCTTCCCTGGGTAGAGGAGGAGGTAACTTGAATGAACGTCACACTGAAAGACCGCATAATCAGTGTTTTCGCAAACCCTATCAGCGCTCCCGAAGGATTACCTGATTGCCACACTTTGGAGACAGTGGAGGACACTTCTCTTTACATCCACAAGCCTGGCAGGATATTGTAACAGATTCCTGTGTGTTAGGGATAATCACTAGAGGCTATACCATTTCCTTTTTTTATCCTGCAAAGAAAAAATGGAAGATTCTTGACATTATAGGTTCATAGGTATGTACTATGCTAATGACCCTGGAGCCTTTACAAGCCTAGCCCATAGGATTACCCTGGCATCTTGCCACCCGACCTTAGTTCCCAATGCCTCTGTCCAGTAGAGCCACTGGAGTGATCCCTAGGGTGAATTTTCTATTTCCCATCCACTCATCAACATTTTTCTTAAACAGGGCTGCTGAGGTGCTCTGTGTGACATGTGGGAAGTCTATTCCATAGCATGGGCAGTCTCTGGGTTATGATCCTGTCTCTCCATCATGTTCTGTTGAGGTCTCTGGAGCGTGTGGTGCGGAGGGATTGGGATTTCTTTAGCTGTAGCCTTTCTAACAGAGCTGGGTCAGACATGGCTTTTTAAGTCAAGCAGAGATCGCCTCTATGTAGGTGATATGAGGCAGAGAATAGTTAGAGTTTTTTGAAGACGTTTTCTTCCGTCATCTGTCCATATAGGCAAGTGTTTAAGGCCTGGGATCCTCCCTGTGAGGTACTTTTGTGGCCTCTCCAGTTGTTGCAAGTATCTAGTGAGGTACATGCCAAATGGGGCATTGTACTCGATGATTAGTCTAATGAGAGAAGAGTAGAGGGAGACAATGACCTCTTTCTTCCTGGATGCAGAGCCCTTAGTAATGAGATGTGCCACATAGAAGGACTTTCTGATCACAGTGGCAATGAGGTTGTCAAAAGAGAGGTTGCTGTCAACCTGTGTTCCCAGATTTCTTATAACGCCTTCTGTGTTCAGTGGACTACCGTCGATGTGGTAATTCATGAGAACTAGGTTTTTGCCAAAGGGCATGGCGACACATTTTTTGGCATTGAGCTTAAGGCTATGGTTGACACTATTTGTTGGTCTCAGTGAAGCCTTGCTGTAGGAGGTCAACATCACTTGGGGAGTTAATAATAGCTCCCAACTTGCAATCGTCTGTGAACTTTGTCAGTCAGAGTCCCTTCGTGTTGGCCTGGACTTCAGAGAAGTAAATACCAAACAGGAGAGGACCCAGGACCGAGCTCTGTGGGACTCCGCTCGTGACTGGTCAGCAGTCTGACTTGGCGTCAGCTACTTTCACGCTGTGGGTTCTATCAGTTTGCAACCCACCTAGTGATATATGGGGTTGATGCCTAGCTTAGTGAGTTTTTCTATGATTCCTTAGTGGGGAATGGTATCACAGGCCTTGGCCAGATCAAGGTAGGCTGTATGAACCACCTTGTTTTCATCCACATCTCTGGTGACTGAATCAAAGACGTTGACCAGGTTGAGCAGGCATGATCTACTCCTCACAAAACCAGACTGTGTGGGATCCAGAGTTTGGAGATGCCCTATATCCTTGTTTATTAGGTCCATGATGATGTGTTCTATAGCTTTGTATATCCGACTCATCAGGCTAATGGGGCGATAGTTCCCAGGCTGTGTAGTTGCTCCTCCTTTGTGGAGAGGGATGACTGTAGCAGTGCGCCATTCCATTGGGCAAAGCCTGCTGTGAGGCTGGGATTGAACAGGGCACACAGGTGGGGTGCCAGTTCACTCTGTAGTTCATGTAGAACACAGCCAGGGATATTGTCAGGTCCCACAGAAGCTGTATTCTTGGCCTTGGACAGTGCTGTTTTAACCTGTGCAGCAGTAATACTGGGTGCCTGGCAATCTACTGGTATTGTGATTGGTCCTTTGGGGTAGGGGGGTAAAGTTGGCACTGAATCTGTTGGCCAGTATATTGGCAATATCTGTTGGCTCGGTATAGGAGGTACCATTGTGCAATAGCTCAGAGCAAATGTGGGTATTGCTGTGGAGATTCTTTACATAACTATAGACGGCCTTGTGGTTGTCTTTACTATCTGCTGCAATTCTGTTTTCATAGCTAGCTTTAGAAGATTTGATGAGGGATCTCAACTTTTTGTTGAGGCTGATAAGGGAGTTTTTCCAGTCTTGGGGCTTCACCTTATTCTGCATCAGTTTCCTCCTTCTGTTGTAGAGTTTGTTTATGGCAGGGGACCACTAAATTGGCTTCTTTTTTTTGGAGGAGAGTGTCTTGGTTCTACTGGGTATGGCAAGATCCATGCATTTGTGTACGTGTTTGTACAGTGTATGATTCGGTAGTCATGCAGCTATTCTCCATTTGCATGGGTGCCGTGAAGTTAGCCACCTCTGTTTTTAGGAGCCCAAAGTTAGCTTTGGACAATTCTTTCATGGTGGTTACCTTTGCGGGGGGGTGTGGATTTCTAAGGTGATTGCAGTTGGATCTAACCAGGGAGGAGTTGACTATTGGTGTAGAGTAATGGTCGCCCATGTTAGTAATGGACCAGGTCAAAGATGTTGCTACCTCTAGTGGAGGTAAGAACGAGCTGGTCTAGGGCATTGGAATTAATGAATTCCAGGAAATGTTGGGCAAGTGTATTGGTACATGAGTAGTTTTCCTAGTTAATGTAGGGGTAGTTGAAGTCACCCAGTATGAGTGTGTTAGGTTGGACCCTAATATTCTCCAGGGTGCTTAGGAACATGGAGTGTGAGTATTGGGACATGGTTGGGAACCTATAGCAGGCTACGACCTGAATTGCTGTCTTACCCAATGTTAGCTGCACCTGAGGTATCTCTGATGCATTATTTTGGGCTACCAGTCTGGAGGTGTGTGCATCTTTTATGAATATGGAAACACCACCGCCTTTGGAGCTTCAGTGCAAGTTCTGGGGCCGAAAGTGTGGAATGAGTTATAGCCTGGAAGTGCAGGGGTGCCTTCTGCTGCTTTGAACCAGGTCTTTGTTACAGCACAAATGTCGATGTTCTCCATTTTAAGGAGTGCTTCAAGCAAGTGCATTTTGAAATTTAGACTTCTAGCTTTGAGCATCATGACCCTCAGACTGCATTTGTTTGTAGCTATTACGGTGGTAATTTGATCTTTGGAACACCGCCTGAAAAAGTCACTATAGGGGTGGCAAGAGCCTTGGCTAGTATGCGGAAGCCCAGGGGTGACAGATGCAGGCCATCTCTGGCAAAGCATTGAGGTCTGTCAATCATTTCATCCCAGGCAGACAGATACTGGAGCCCCTTAGAATGACAAAAGAAACTTAGCCAATTGTTGAAATCAATTGTTTTCTGCTTGTACTATGGTGTCATTCTGGGTGATGGTAGGAGGTTGCTCAGGGCTAGGGTCATACCTGCCTGGGCTACATAATCCGAGAGCTCCTCCATGTCTCTTTTCATGTAGTCCAAGGAGGTACATCTCAGGTCATTCACACCCACATGTAAAATGACAGAGTCATATTTGTACCTATTGTTGAGGGACCTGAGTGCGTGCATTATGTGGCAGATCCTGGCACCTGACAGGCAGCTGACAGTTACTTTCTCCTTATTCAGCCTAGTGAGTGGGACATCAGTGTGTCTCACTACTGAGTCACCTATGACTAGTGTGTTGGGCAGGCAGTTTTGCCTTAGGGGCTTTGGTTGAATGGCACACTGTTTAGGAGATTTATGTGTCTCGTGATTAGTGTGTTGTAGTGGTCAAGTGCGTTTCTGTCTTGCAGGTCTCCGTGAAGGTGGGTGTGTGGTTTGGGTTTTTATGTGAAAGCAGTGCTGCTGTGTGTTCTGGAGGGCTATGTGTTCCATGTGGTGTGGTGCAAGTGTTGACCTTGTCCTCTCTACCAGCTATTCCGTTCTTGGCTGGAGAGTGCGTGGTTCCCAGTTTGCATATATAAATAAGTGCATCTGTCACAAGTCTGAGTTTTGGGAGGTAAGAGGAGAGGGTTGTCAGTGTACATGAGGCAGTTGCTACATTGCCTTAGGATGCCCAAGTTCACCAGGTTAATAGGAGAAAGCACAAGGAACTGACCTTTAAACATGCCAGGAGGGATGGGTATTAATAATAAGTACTGGAGCGGTTTCCTTGTGCAACGTTTAGTGCTGGTAGCATTTTTGTGTGCTACAATAATTGCTATAAGAAGTCTGATAAAGTGCTAGACTAATAAGCTAGTAAAATCCAGGAGAGGAGAGAACTAGCAGGTCTAATGGAAACATTGAAGAGCAGACATTGGCACCCCTCAGAAGCTTATAAACAGATATTCTTCGTGTTTCACTGTTGCAGTCATTACATTTGGGTAATCTGCTGGCAGGTTGCCCTCAGTCGGCCTGAATTCCAAAGTCTTGGGTCCTGCGTTGGTTGCTGTCTCTTCTTCCATGACGTCAGGGGTATAAAACAAGCAGCCAACGTCATTTTCTGTAGTCTTTCTTGCCGCGCAGTGCCCGAAGCAAAAGCATTTCGCAAGTGCCGGTCGGCCGACTCCTGAAATATTCGAGTTTGAGTTTCAGAACCGAAGTCTTCACTAAAGCTAAGTACCCCATTGGGGAAACTTTTTTCTTGCTCCAATACCGATGTCAGAAAAAGTTAATAATTGTATTACTTGTGGGAGGCAAATACCTCATAACGATTTCCATTTATACTGTATTCCTTGCCTAGGCCCTGATCACAACGTGCCTGGCTGTCGGTTTTGTGCTAGAGTTAACCAACGCACTATTAAGCATCGGAATATTTTTGCCTCAAAGTATTTTGGAAACAGATTTAACTACCCAGAAATGTTGGATAGCAATCTGACTACTGCAGTACATAAAAAATGCAAAGAAAAGGACAGAGACAGACAGTCGAGGTCCGAAACCGACGACAAAGCTTCTCCTAAGCCAGTCGCCGGTTCGCCGGTACTCAGTGAGGCGCCTTCGCAGCCCATGATACCCGCTACTTTCGAGTCGCAGGCCCCTACAGAGATCCATGTGGAGTCCTGTATGCCGTGAGATACTCAAAGTGTTGGACCCGCGAATGTATCTTCCTCGGATGGGTCCGGAGCCGCTGAGCAGGCTCTGGCTTCTGAGGGTGTATTCAGGCCTCAACATTTTTATATCAAACCAATGACAGCTGCAAAACCAAAGACAAAAGCAACTTCTAAAACTAAAAAACTGACGCATGAACCACATGCACAGGCCTCTATGCCTAGAAAAAAAGATGATCAAAATGGCTGAAGACCTTATTACCTTGATCAAGGGTTCCCATCCCCCTCCTGATAAGAGGCCTATGCAAGACACTGATTATGAATCTTCAGATCAGGTTTCTATTTCTTCTGATTCCTCTTCTGATCAGGAATTATCTATACCTCCCTATGAGGATTCTGATGCAGAGGAGTCTATACCATCTGCATCACCTCCTGAGGATTATTCATTTGGAGAAACCTTGCATACTTTGAGGGAGCATTTTCACTGGGAGAGTCAAGATTTCTCAGAATTAAAGAAGAGACTCAGGGATTTCCTTCTTCTCCCTCAGCACAGGCCTTTAGCCATACCCCCTGTTTTAGACATTGTGGATGATGTGTTTTCGGAGTCAAGCTTGACCCCTGACTCCTTACCTCCGGCTCCCAGCAAGCCTGACAGATATTACAGGGTCCCTAACTCACACTTTTTATTTAGAAACCCTGCTGCTGATCCTGAAACTATTTCACAGGGTCCAAAGGGAGTTAAGGCCTCAACAGCAAAAAATCTGACCCCTTCTGACAGAGATTCAAGGGCACTGAATAGATGGGGAAAAAGGTTTATACATCTGCAACCTTGGCAATTAGGGCCCTAAACTGCCAGTTTCATATGCTCAAGTATCAACAACATGTTGTGGGAATGCTGAAACAAAAAATGATGTTGATTTCTGAATGTGCAGAAAATAAAGAAGTGAAGGAATTTTTACATGCAGCAGAACAGGTTGGAAAGCACACTTTGCAATGTGGTTTTGATTCCTTAGAGGCCTCTTGCAGGCCGCAGTTACTGGATCTGTGATTAGGAGGCATGCCTGGCTAAAAGAGCAAAATTTGCCTGATCATGTTAAAGCTAAATTACTGGATGCACCTTTACAGCATGATACTCTGTTTGGTATTAAGGCAGAAGAGGTTTTAAAGAAAATGGAAGACAAAGCTAAGTCTATGCAAACTGTAAGAGACTTCTTACAAGTGCAGCCACCAAGATTCAGTAGACACTGGCCTATAAAAAATTGGTCCTTTCCTGTGTCAGACAGAGCTCAAAGGGGCAAATCCAGATGCTCTAAGGGTTCCAGATATCAGGCACAAGATTCTTACAGGTCAAAGTAATGAGGCTCTTCTACCTCCAAATCTGGAGGAGATAAAGCGCAAACCTACAGAAAACAGTCCCAATGACTTCCCTCTGCCTTCACCAAGCACTTACCTTTTGGCAGTACCCTTAGGGGGAAAATTTGCATTTTTTGCTCAAAACTGGCAGTTAATAACCCAGGACAAGTGGGTGCTAAACATAGTATCACAGGGATACAGATTCCATTTCCATACTCTGCCAATGTCAAACGGTTGGCCGGATCTGCCAAAAAATCAATGGGCAGAGGCACAGAAACAGGTAAGTACCAGAACAGGAAAAAGGACAAGGTTTTTACTCAAGACTGTTCTTGGTACCCAGAAAGGACAAGGCCTGGCGGCCAATACTAGATTTATCGATTTTGAACACATACCTGGACATTCCAAAATTCAAAATTCTGACTTTGCAGCAGCTTCTGCCCATGCTGGGCAAGAATGCTTGACTGGTGACATTAGACCTAAAAGAGGCATACCTGCATGTCTCAATAAGGCAATTGTGCAGAAGATACCTCAGATTCAAGGCTGGCTTAATGCATTACCAATTCTCTGCACTGCCCTTTGGCTTATCTACTGCTCCCAGGGTCTTTACAAAGTGGCTGGCACCAGTAATTGATTTTTGTAGACAAAGAAGTATACAAATATATCCTTACTTGGATGACTGTCTCATTCAAGCAGTGAACAAGGACATTCTTCTTCAACTCCTGGTGTTTGTGAAAAGGCTTCTAACATGCCTAGGGTACACAATAAACGAAAAGAAATCACAACTGGTACCCTCACAAAAGATAACATTCCTGGGTGCAAGCTTGAATACAACTGCCCAGATGGCTTACCTCATGCCAGACAAACAAGGGCAACTGACTATTTACTTCAAACTGATGGCAACAAAATCCCAGTTATCTGCAAGACGAACTCTGCAGGCTTTGGGCTTTATGGCATCCTGCATCCTACTGATTCCATATGCAAGACTGCGTATGAGGAAACTTCAATGGTACCTAAAAAGTTTTTGGAGTCAACATTGCCACAGTCTGGAAGCAATGATTCCTCTCATTCCCTGCCTACAACAGGAGTTTCTATGGTGGGCAAAGGCATGCCACCAAAACATGGGACGGCCCTTCACTCTACCCCTTGCCAGCCAAACCTTAACAACAGAAGCATCAGATTATGCCTGGGGGTCCCACATGGCAGGAAGATGCATTCAGGGCATATGGACCCCAAAACAAATGCATCTGCATATCAACCAGAAAGAGATGCTAGCTGTTCAAAATGCCCTGACAACCTTCAAGGACTTACTTTATCCAGGACAACTATTGATAAAGAAGGACAACACCACGGTTATATGGTATATAAACAACCAGGGGGGCACGCACTCATACCCCCTTTGCAGATTAGCCATGGCACTGTGGGACACAGCTTTGACTTACCAAATAAATCTTCAAGCTCAATTCCTGCCAGGAAAACAAAATACTCTAGCAGACGATTTAAGCAGAAACCTTATGGACCCTCACGAGTGGAAACTAGATCCACAAGTCTTCAGCATGATAACAAAGAAATGGGGGAGCCTGGACATAGATCTATTTGCCTTTCATCAAAATTATCAATTGAAAAGATTCTGCACAAGGACTTATCAACAGACAAGCATGGAAAGTGGACGCCCTATCCTTCAGTTGGAAAAACCTATCAGTTTACGCCTTTCCTCCTCTGCCTCTTCTTCCCAAGGTCCTACTAAAAGTCAGACAAGAGAAACCAAAGATGATACTAATTGCCACGGACTGGCCCCGCCAACACTGGTACCCAATCCTAAGGGACTTGTCTCAATACCCAACTTGGACCTTACCTCAGAGACCTCAACTACTGTCCCAGCAAAACAATCAGATCCTGCACAATCAACTCCAGTCACTGAACCTGGCAACATGGCTGATCATGTAGTTATACAAACAACACCTCTCAGCAAAGCTGTGATGGGTGTCATCTTGGAAGCCAGAAGGCCTAGTACTAGAAAATCTTATGCTGATAAAATAGAGATTCTGTGCTTGGAATCAAGTACAAGGAACTGATACAGCAGAACCAAACATTCCTCAGATATTACAATACTTGACTGAGATGCTTGACAAAGGCCTATCTTTCTCATCAATTAAAATCCATGCCTCTGCCATTTCAGCTCATTACAATACAGAGCCACCAATCTTTTCTCATCCTTTACTAAAGCAGTATCTTAGAGGAGCCAAAAATTTAAGGTCTCCTAGAAGATCACCAATACCTGCATGGGACCTTAATTATGTGTTGGAAAAGCTCATCCTGCCTCCATTTGAACCAGCTGCTACTGCTGATATAAAGTTCTTATCATGGAAAACAGCTCTGCTACTAGCAATTACTTCAGCAAGAAGAGTCTCAGAGCTACAGGCCCTCATGGCTGTGGAGCCTTTTATCATATTTTACTGAGACAGGGTATCCCTGAGGACAAATCTTTCATTTATGCATAAGGTGGTTTCCAGTGTGGCTCTTAACCAAACTATTCATCTGCCAACCTTTTTATCCAAATCCGCAGAACAAGGAGGAGAGAATTCTGCATTCCTTGGACGTACACAGACAGCTAAGATTCTACTTGAGCAGGACTAAGGCTCTAAGAAAAACTGAGCAATTACTAGTGCCATATGCTGCAGGATCAGAAGGAAAGACTATTTCAAAGCAGACTATTTCAAAGTGGATAAGCCACTGCATTCGTTTCTGCTACTTACACCATGGCAAACTTGTGCCCAAGGGCATTAGGTCTCATTCCACCAGAGCTGCTGCTACTTCAGCAGCCTTTCTCAGAGGAGTACCAACCAAAGACATTCTAGAGGCTGCTACCTGGAGTTCTGTTCTCACCTTTACAAAGCATTAACATTTGCCTCTCTACTCTAAGTCCAGGGCAGGCTTTGCCACTGCAGTTTCGCAGGGCCTTATAACCATACCTAATGCTGTTTAGCTCCAGCCTCCCATCCATAGCTTTGGGATTCTACCCAAATGTAATGTCTGCAACAGTGAAACACGAAGAACATAGTACAGTTGTGTACACTTACCATAAATGTAGATGTTGGAGTGCATTCACTGTTGCAGTCCAGGTTACCTGCCCGCCATCCCCCTTTCATTCTGTAGTTTATCTTTCCTTCTCTATCTTCTACAACCTATGTGGTGTATTTGCTTGTAGATGAAGGTAAAATTTGTATTGATGCATGTATGTATATATATATATATATATATATATATATATATATATATATATATATATATTTTTTTTTTTTTTCTACCTTTTTGGGGGCACCTGACATCTGGGGCAAGAAAAACTAAAGAAAATGGCATCGGCCGCTTGTTTTATACCCCTGATGACCTGACGTCATGGAAGAGGAGACAGCAACCGACACAGGACCCAAGACTTTGGAATTCAGGCTGACTGAGGGCAACCTGCCAGCAGATTACCCAAATGTAATGACTGCAACAGTGAATACACTCGAACATCTACATTTATGGTAAGTGTGCACAACTGTACTTTGTGGATACAGCAAATCTGTGTCTGGACTAGACTAGTTACAGGAAAGGTGGGAAAAGCGCAAAAGCAGGCTTTTAAACCAGAAATTTGAAAGAGATGGAAAAAAACCTGCCCAAATGGCCAATAAACTACAATTTCTGGGCCAGAAACCACTTCTCTTGTGGTAGATAGGCTACCTAGTACTTACCACTCCCACTGATAAACTAGAAGGCTTCCCTCCAACACAGAAAGTCTTGGGGGCTTAGAAGCTTACAAACAATCCTGGATACAGCAAATCTGTATCCGGACTGGACTAGTTACAGGAAAGGGAGGAAACAAGCTTACATTTTTTTTTTTTTTTTTTTACAGAAAAGCAGCTAAAACAGCACTAAAAACAATTCAAGTGCAGTGCAAGCTAACACACTTGTGTGTGTAGCAATAATAAAGAAAATACAGTTTAAATAAATGCAATTTATTCAAACTGTATTCTGAACTGAATTCAGTTATTGTTTTATTCAACTCTGAACAGTTAAAAAGTGCCAAAAAATGTACTTATCAGCTGAAAAGCACACTCAATCAGAACACAAGGAGATCACCTGGGGCCCATTCAGTTGTAATCTGCAGCAACAGACGTTTTCAAGTTGCTAGAAAAAAAAAGTCATCCAGCAAATCCCCAGAGACCAACTATGATCCAGAGTCTGTTCCAGGTTTTTTTTTAGTTCCTAAGGAAAAAAAAGGAGACCTCAGGCTGATTTTGGACCTCAGCCATCTCAGTCAGTTTGTAAGACTGACAAAAATGATCACAGTGCAGTCTGTATTGAATTTCCTGAGGAAGTACAATTGGGTATGCTCTATATTTCTTCAGGATGCCTGCTATCACATAAACATACACATGAGATCCAGGATGTTTCCCCATTTCTGAATGGGGGACTATCATTTTCAGTTCAGAGCATTGCCTTTTGGTCTCACCACAGCCCCTGGGTGTTTACAAAAGTTATGGCAGTGGTAGCAGCTCATCTCCAACTGAAATGTGTCAAGGTCTTACTGAGCTAAGATGAATGGATCCTTACTGCTGCTTCCAGACATCTACTGGTGCAATACTGGGAACTGTTGCTCCACCTTGTGCAGTAAGTGGAGAATATAGTCAGTCCAAAAGTCAACTATCTTCTACTTAGCACAGTTTATCAGATGTCACCTCAACACAAGCCTTCAAATTGCCAAGCTTCTGGACACAAAAGTACTTTCCCTACCCCTAGTAGCCTCACAGGTCATTCGGCAGCTCCTTCCTCAAGTAAGGTTGCTTCTTTGTGTGTTAGATTTGATGGACTTTACAATTACACTTGTTCTCCTGACAAGATACCACATGAGAGTACTGTAGTGGACCGTTTTAGTTCAGTGGTCACAAAGTCTTCACCCCCCCCCCCCATATGAATGCTTGTATCATACAAGCTGCAGAGATCATATCAGATGGTGGATAACCTTTCCATTGCTAAAGGAAAGAAGAACCATTTGTCCCTCAAACTCCTGGGTCACAGTAACAGTGGATGCTTTCCTTTTGGAGTTGGGGGGCATTTTGAGGGGAAGATGATTCAAGGTGCTTGGCCACCCCTAGAGGCCAACCTTCACTCGTCTAGGTACAGGAGGACTTGGATATGGGAGCAGACCTCCTAGTGTTACGAGCATTCCAGAGCTTCCCCAAGGGTATGATCTCCTTTCAGATGGACAACATGGGAATAGATCGGTATATCAACAAATGGGAGGGGCACAATCATACCCAGTTTGCCAAGAAGCACTGGGCAATATTTTCCCATCACTTTGTTAGCAGAGCATATCCTGAGGACATCAAATGTGGAAGCAGACAAAGTTGAGCAGGTCAGTTTTACTTCCCCATGAGTGGACTCTCAATCAAACAATGGCAACACAGGTTTTCAGCCACTGGGGCCAGCCTTGCTGCAGTCTTTTTGCCTCATACCTGAACAACAAGTGCAGCAGTTACTTTGCCTTTATCGTTCCACAGGGACAGTCAACAAAGGATGTTCTAGTTCACGTTTCCTCTGATACCACCTTTGACAAAATTCATTCAGAAAGCCAGAAATTGCAAGACCAGAGTGATTCTCATTGCCTCATTTTGGCCCCAGCAGGTTTGGTTCCCTATCCTTTGGCCTCATTTTGATACCTCTTCCTTGGGTCTTCTGAGTCACCAGCTGTAATGGCCTATACTAGATCTAAAAGCCCGGAAGTTGACCGAATAGTTCCTCCAATTCTGGCAATAGCCAGAGATTCCAAACAATGTTCTTCAGTGGTTAAGATTATTAATCCCTCTCAAATGCAGTCTACCAAAAAGATATATGAAAGCAAATGTAAAAAAAAAAAAATTTGTAACTGGGCTGCCTTGAAAGGGTTAGATACCTCTTCTGCCCCTATCCCACCAATCCTAGACTTTCTGTCAGAACTTTTTTGGGAAGGAATCTGTTTCTCTGCTGTCAAGTTGCTTATGGCCATCATATCAAATTTTCACATAGGATATAATGACCCTTCCATAGCCTTTCTAAAATCTGCAAAGCCTTCCTTAAGGGTGCTTGGGATATCACTATTATATGTCAAGCTTTGACCCTGATACCCTTCCAACCAGCAGCTTCAATACACTTCCAAGTATATCACACAGTAAACCATTTTTCTTGTTGCAATTGCAGTCATGAGATGGATGTGTGAATTACAAGTACTATGGTGCAAACTGCTATAATTGATTTTTAATGACCTAGTGGCCTTGGGAATTCTTTTCTACCAAAGGTGACATCTAAAGTAAAACTGAATTTGTCAGTTGTTTTGCCAGTGTTTTTCCTAGATTCTCAGGAAAAGGAGAATGTATGCTTCATACACTACATGTTCACAGACAGCTCAGATTATATGTACGTCAAACCAAGGATATCAGAAAGTCAGATCATCTATTCATATCCTTTTCTAAAGCAAAATTGGGAAAAGGCACATCGAAAGTCACAGTTTGAAATGGCTGCTGGAATGTATTTCTTTTGTTTATAATAACTGGGATTTACCCTTGCATGTGAAACGAGCATTCGTTGCTACAAGAGCAATAGCTACTTCTACTACATTCGTGAGGAGTTCCCATTGATATTTGTGCAGCAATAACATGGTCCACAGTCCACACCTTTGTATCTCATTACAAATTGGACATACAGTCCATGTCAGATTCTTCCTTTGGTTCCTGTATTCTCAGGAATGTCATTCCTTGATTCCTCCCAAGTGTTCTGTAGCTTAGGAATCTGTCCCAAAGGTTGAATTGGACAAAAATAGATGACAACAAATATGAAAGTTTTGTACTTAACATAAATATAGATCCATATTATCACTGAGCTGCTGGTACAAACCTCACATAAGACCCTGTCTGTAAACATTTCTGTTTTGTACTTTACTGTGATATTAGCAAATTCCCTAACTGTGACACCTAATTTTTTCTTTAGTCTTAGGATGGGAGCAATATTTTAGGTATAAGTCAGCAAACTCGATCTGAGGTACTTTACTGGATAGGAGGGGATTATGGGTAGGGGAGGAGTGAGGGCCTGGGATTCACAGATTTAGAAAGAGGCACTAACATTGGATTTGACTGGATCTGACAACACAAAGGTTGAATCAGACAAAAATGAGACAACACTGGTCTATCGTTATGGTAAGTGCATAACTTTCTTCTGTGTCTTTTGACAAGTCTGGGCTTGTAGATAAAGAATGTAAAATCCTCCTTGACTTGGTCTCTCAGAATTGTGTTTCTGGAACACTTTATAAATTCTTCTCTTCAAAAGACCTTTTTAACACAAAACAAGTTTGACCTTTATCAGGAATGTTTCCTAAAGTACTGCAGTCAGTCTAAGATTTGTGCAAGACAGTTCCTCATAGAGTTCATGGCTTTTATGATTCTCATGATGCCTCTTGCTGGATTACCCACAAAGAAGATAACAGTAGATCTGATGCTATCCATGTCAATATTCATCACCAGTGGGGCTTGCATCTGACTTTGAATCTCAGCAGGCAACTTCTCAGACAGATCCAGGGCTCAAGCTTCTCCCCTTCCCATGATCCCTTGCTACCTTCTAACCCTGAGATCTTTTTTGTGCTGAAACGCTTCAGACGTGGTCCAGGCTCAGGCTCAGGCTAGCAGATAAGTGCTTTCTTTTCTTAGGGGTTTTGTAGCTTTTCCTCATTATTTGTTTTGTACTTTTCTATTGGTAATTTAGTTAATTAGTTTACCTCCCCTCCCGGTTACTAAATTAAATTCTTATATTTATTTGAGAATCCCCCCCTCCCATTTTCCCGGTGTCTACGCTTCACACTCTTTTTCCTTTAGGGTATTTAAAAAAAGACGTATTTTCTATATCTCTTCCTTTTGTTTCTGGAGTTAGATTATTTATAGCAAGCGTGCATGTCTGTGTGTGTGTTTGTGTGTGTGTGTCTGTGTGTGCTTGTGTTAACATGATTGAAAAACCCTCCTGGTTTAAAAGATTTTCCTTGTGTGGTTGGAAGATGCCTTGTTCCGACTCACATGAGGTGTGTGTGTATTGCCTGGGGTTGGCACACCTGGAAGTTGAATGTGACATTTGTGTCACATTCACCCCCAGGCCCCTCGTGGAGTGCACCAATAAGCTTTTACTGAAAGGCTTGGCTCAGGGTAGTCCTCTGCCCTTGGACTCTCCTTCCAAGCCCTCTCAGGAGCCCAAGAAAAGGTCTCCATCTTTCTTGAGGGGGTCTTCTTCTTCTTCTCCTTCCCTTTCTAAAAAGCCTAGGCTCTCGGATCACAGATGTCCGGATCCGAGCCCAGCCTCTTCGGCTTCGGATCCGAGATACACCTCTCCAAGAGCCTTGGATCAGACCCTCAGATCTAAGGCCTCGGTGGAGCGGAGGCCTTTGGATCTCAGTAGGTGTAAGCCATCCCCGGATCCGATCATTTAGTTAGATCCCTCTGGCATGCCGTCCAGAGCTTCGAATGCCACTAGGTTGTCAGATCTGACAGTTCTGTTGGATCCCATTGTTATTGAGAGTTCTCCTTCTTGGTCATCCAAGAAATCGGATCTGACTCGTCAAATCATATCCCCTTTTCGGGACCATAGGCTGGTGGGATCCAAGGTCAGATCCCCAGCTAGATCTGGTCACTCTTCAGCCTTGTCCAGATCCTCCAGAAGTCTCCTTCCCTCAGATATGGATAGGATGATGAGGAGTTTCTTCAAAGCCCAAATTGAGTTGGGCTTGTTGCCATCCCCTGCCCATGTGGCTAGGGGAATCTCCCCATCTGCAGAACTCCACTTTCCTCTTCCAATCCCTTGGGTTTTGGAATGTCAGGATCAGGGGATTTCTAGTGAGAGGCCGATGATGTTGGGTATTCTCCCTTCTCGACACCGACAGGGTCCCTGGCTGGCTCTGTTCCGCTGCCTTCGGAACAGGCTGAGCCTCGCCTCCAAGAAGTTGGTGCAAGTTCCCTGAGAGTGGGTTTGGGTCTGAATTTTTTGTACCATTTCCTTCCCTTGGAGGCTTTGGTGCTGGACAGCTCAGGACTGATATTGTCAGGGGGGCTTCGGTGCTGTGTCCGGGTCCCTCCTCCATTCCCAGGTGGCCTTGACTGCTGGGGAGTAGGGGGAGCCTCTTCCAGTCCATCGGCCTTCCAGGCAGCAGAGAGGACCTTCTCCAGTTTGGTAGTTACCTTTTCTTCTTCTCTAGGTCCTCCCCAGCCTTTCTAAGGTTTGGGTGCTGAGGCCTCATCATCCATCCAAGGTCAGCCCTCCTGTGAGCACATTCAGACAGGCACTGCCCCACTTGGGGTAGCCATCTCTTCTGAGTCCTCCCATGAGCCTAACCATGAAGGAACCCCTTTTAGAGAGAATATGCAAGAGGAGGCATTTGGACTCCCCCAGTGAGTCCATCACTGAGGACATGGATTTTAAGGAGAGAGACGGGTCCCCACAGAGAGAATCCTCCAGTGGCTTCTTTCAACTCAGTGGTCCTTTCAGGAACTCCCTCTCAATCATCTAATATGGATCACAGAATCTTGCAGACGGGACCTTCGCTGGTGGCTAGTGTCTTCCAATTTGGATCAGGGACGACCCTTTGTTCCTCCTCCGGTGGCCACTTTGACCACGGACGCCTCCCAGACGGGGTGGGGGGGCATTCCCTGGGCAGGTCAGTCCAGGGCAAATGGCATCCGGAAGAGACCTCTCTCCACATCAACATCCTAGAAATGAGAGCAGTACTCCTGTCCCTTCAAGCCCTTCACTGTTACCTCCCTCAGGGCGTAATTGCTGTTCACTCGGACAACATGTCAGTTGTCTGGTACCTGAACAAGCAGGGAGGGACCAGATCCTATCCTCTTTGCAGAGAAGCGATGAGGGTCTGGCAATGGGCAATCTCAACCAAACGCGCTTCCTCGTGGCTACTCATACCGGGCAACTCCAATGTCATAGCCGACAGGTTGAGCAGAACCATCCTCTCTCCTCACGAATGGTCTCTGAACACGACTATAACAAGACAGATTTTCAGCAAATGGGGAGTTCCGTGCTGCGACCTCTTCGTCTCCTCTAAATCACGAAGTGCAAAGACTTTTCTCCCTAACCCGGCTCCGGGGAAGAGCCCTATGGACGCCTTAGTCCATCCTTGGCCCGGCCTGCTTTATGCCTTCCCTCCAGTTCCTCTCCTACCCAAGGTAATTCAGAAGGCTTCTCTCTTAGGGAGCAAGATGATCTTAATTGCTCCTTACTGGCCTCGTCAAGTCTGGTTTCCCTATCTTCGGAAACATACTCTGGAAGGTCCATGGTTCCTGGACCAGGTCCCAGACCTACTGATTCATCAGTCGGGACTACTACACCAGTCCCTACACACATTAAGATTGACAGCCTGGCTCCTCCTCTTCCAACCATAGTCAGGAGACATACACTAGACCCAGATGTAGTGCACATATTGTCTTCGGCCCACAAGTCGACTACAAAGAAACTTTATTCTAGCAAATGGAAAAGATTTGCTATATGGGCTCAACTCCGGGGCCTGGACCCCGTTTCAACCCCCGTGGCAGAAGTACTCAAGTTCCTAACCTCTCTTTTCAACCAAGGCTCTTCTGTTTCTACCATTAAAGTACAATTGGCAGCAATCTCTAATTTTCATGAGTCCATAGACCCACCCTCCAGTTTCTCATCCTGCACCTCCATGGGATCTCGATATAGTATTACGTGCCTTGACTTCTTTCCCCTTTGAACCGGCAGCTACCTGTGATTTAAAGTTTCTATCATGGAAGACAGCCTTTTTAGTGGCAATTACTTCAGCCAGAAGGGTTTCAGAACTTCAAGCTTTGTCAGTAAAACCTCCGTACCTGGTTTTTCATACAGACAGAGTTTCCCTCAGACCAAATCCTTCTTTTGTTCCTAAAGTCTGTTCTACCTTATGCTTGCAACAGTCATTAGAGCTCCCAGTTTTTTTCCCAAAATATTCCAATAAAGCAAAATTTATTTTCCACACACTAGATGTCCACAGGCAGTTACGTTTTTATTTGGATAGGACCAAACAATCAAGGAAGACAGATCAGTTGTTTGTGTCCTTTGCAGAAAACAAATTGGGCAACGCGGTCACAAAGATCACTATTGCCAAATGGATCAGGGACTGTATTACTCAAGCTTATGTTTATTCTAACAAGGAGCTTTCCACCTCTGTCAAGGCTCATTCTACAAGGGCTATGGCTACTCGGTGGTAGCATTTCATTCTAAGCTTGCTATTAGTGACATTTGTGCTGCGGCTACATGGTCTTCCCCGCATACCTTCATTTCTCACTACAAATTAGATGTGGCATCTAGAGGACGAGCTTCATTTGTTTCCACAGTGCTCAGGAGTGTTTTCTAATGAGCCACCTGGGATTTAGGTGCTAGGGACGCTGTCCCATCAGTCAGAATGTAGGCGAGATAGGATCACATAACATCTTTTAGTTATGTACTCACCATAACTTCAGATGTTTGGGATCCATCTCGCCTACATTCCTAATAACTCACCCTCCTTCCCCCTTCCTTGGAGATCAGAGGATATCAGAAGGTCCGAATCCTGTTGTTTCATCTTGAAACATCTAACAATGTTATATAAACAAGCTATGCATGTGTGCATGAATGCGGACAAACAAGATCTGGGGGATTAGTGGTGGTGCATCCTGGGATAAAGATAGCTCAGCCAATTAGAGGCCTCGCTCTATAGCATAAGCGTGCCGAGTCGGAGCCGAGGGATCGGCTCCGAACCCATCAGTCAGAATGTAGGCGAGATGGATCCCAAACATCTGAAGTTATGGTGAGTACATAACTAAAAGTTTTCAGGGGATTGTCCTCAGCTATTGTTTTTTGTTATTCCTACCATGGCATAGCCATTCCAGGCAGTATCAGGGCACATTCCACTACAGCTTTGTCTTCTTCGAGTGAATGCTGGATAGGGGTGGACTCTAGAAGCATTCTGAGGTGGATACCTTTGAAATAATCAAATGGAAAAATTGTCAACGTCATATGGTCAAAACCATATCATCAACAATTCAGTCTGTCGAAACAAACTCAAAACAGACAGCACCCACATACACCACAAAGGGCAAGCCCCCGCTGTATCCTCCACAACTCTGCTAATTATATATACCAACTCCAAGATCACACTGCAGTGGAGAAAAGGGCAAATTTCCTGATCCCTACTGTAATGCAGTCTCAATCAGAATGGTTTGACAGACTGAATTGTTGATTAAATGGGTTCGACCATATGACATTTGACAATTTGTCTATCTGATTATTTGGTAGGCATCCTTCTGAGGCAGCTACATGACCCTCTATACATAGGTTCATAGGAGATTACCAGGCTAATTTACTTTTACAAAAGCATTACAGACTGGATTTGTTTTCTAGATGCAGATCAGATTTGGCTATGACAATTCTCCAGGGGCTCCTGGATCCATATCTGTCCTTCTGCCAATTTGGATAGGCTTTGGTATTCAACCTGTATAGCTTAAAGATCACTGCAGCAGTGAACATAATGCAGTTGTATAAGTTGCACTTACCCAAAACAGTAGAGGTTTGACTTCCTCACTGTTCCAGCAGCCGCACTCACCCTCAGTCCTCCTACTCTTTCATCTAGTTGTAGTTGGGACATAAAGTACATCTGTGTTTGGTTTTCCTTCATACATTTTATTGTTGTTATTGATTGGTTATGCCGGGATGTTGGGCTCTTCTCTCCTTGCATGGGCAAGAAATCCCGAAAAAAGCTTCACGCTCACTGCTGGTTTCCCTCCTCGGGATTAGCTAATTTTCAGTCACAGTGAAGGAGTGGAGGGATGAACTTTTTAAAGCAGGCTGGTCATTGTTCCCTGGCAGGAGACAACTCATATAGCCTAAAGGCTACTGAAGCAGTGACAAATTCCAGCATCTGTTATGTATAGGTGCAGCTTATGCATAACTGTAGTTTACAGTAAAATACCTCACCCCACCCCCTCTGTGTTTACTCTGTTCAAATTTTACCTTGTGTTTGGTATGGGAATTTCCATATTCCTTACCTTCCTCCTACTCAAAATCTTCTTCACTCTCAAAATTCTCCCTGCTGTTCATATTATTATGGTAGAGTTCACTCGTTATTTTAGGAATTTTCTGTTTTTTGAACTTCATCATTATAGGAAAAGGAGGCTCTGAAAATGATGCAGATGTTTGTACCTCTTACCAGCATGCTGGTGCATGCCTAGGAGATATGTACAACTTATGGAGGAAGGGTCCAGAGATTATGTAGGCTGGACAGAGGGACAGGACTTTCCTGGGAAAGTCTCGGATGTAAAGAATATTACAAATGTGATCTATCTGAGCATATTCCATTATGATTAGTTACCTACACAATTGTACTTTATGTGCTTCCTAAACAAGATGGGGCATATTCTTACCACTTGTGCAGAATGTCCATGGCATACCTCTCAACCTTTAGACCTCAAAAATCCAGACAAAGGCTCATGATAAATAGGAACATCTGGCCAAAAATCTTGACATTAATTAGCATAAAATGTCCATAGCTAATAGTATAGCTCTGCTAAACGTACTTGTCAGCTTTACATATTTTTGCAGAATGTCCAGATTTTTGCCTTCCATTGTTGGTCTGTTTCATATAAAATGTGTGTTTTTCTGTCAAGTCCAACAGGACTGAATTCACTAAATATTGCCAGGCACTTATCCTTCAGAAAATGCGTAACACAAAGCATGTTATTCTTGCAACTTTCTAAGTTTAAAATCTGTCCCTGTTTTTGGGCCTTTGACCCCCATTATTTTTTTCCTTGTAGAGATTTTTTGAGCTAAGAGGTGGAGAGCTATGCTGCTAATCCATATAGGAGTATGGGATGCCATCAGTCAGAAACACAGCACCAGGAAGAGGAAATAACCCTCTGTTTTCACTGCTAATCTCAACATAACTGTCTTTGCAGGACTACGTTTTGAACCTGCAAACTCCTAGTGGGACTTGGTGAGCACACACAGTAATGTACAGTTTGTTCATATTCACTTGTATGCATTTTACAGGACCACCAATTCATGGTAAAATATTACAATTGCAAGACTCTGCACCTTGAGTCTTGAAACCCTGAAAAATTAAGCTTGATTTTCCAGGTGTAATTAAAAGTGAAAAAACTTAGTTTTACACATACAGTATTTTTGCTGGGGAGGAAGACATGTGAGGGTCTGTTTCTCCACAACCCTACTAGTTATATGTACTATCAGCAAAATATCTGTACCTTAAAGAAAGAGGAACTTAACAACATACAGCACTTTAGACCTAGTATGTCTTTGCTTCAATCACACTTAATTTCTCACTGTTTCGGGACTCTTACTGATGGGTCTAAAACATACTATGGAGCTCTCAATTCGGGTATGAGACACCTTTGGGTTGAAACCCGCGCACCTAGTAAAAGCTTATATGCACACAGGAAGGTGTTGGACACACCACACAGAAGACACATCAGATGTCAAGCAACTGGAAAACCAAGAGCAGTAAGGCAGTGATACTCAGTGGTGTATCCCACATACAAATAGAAAATCAAATCAGTAATTGCTTATAGTCCAGTACAGGGAAACTCACACATGCTCTACTACGGATGAGCAAAAAAAATCATATTTAGTATAATTTCTGTGACATAACTAGCCTTGAAAAATACAATACCATGAAACACTAAATGGAAAAAAGAGAAAATAAATTAATTTTTCTGAAGTCATCAACTTAAGTGGTAGGAACACCAAAATTACCAAGGGAAACATTTAAATAACATACTTTGATAAATACCAGTGTTCATTTAAAAATTATTCTATCCTGCACATTTTCATTTAGCGAAATTAAATGGGTTGTGTTAAAATCCTGTGGTTGAGAACTCTTCGTCATTTAATTCTAAATGAAAACTCATTCTTTGAGCATGAAGTGTCATTGGAGTTGTGTATGGATTACAAAGCCTCAATAACAAATAAACTAGAGCCTAACCATACCTTTAATAAGCCGAACGTCACTGAAATGTATCGTTCACTTTTGAGAAGTTAACAGTTGGTACTAAATTAATCCCTTTCCCACTGTTAACTGACTGCATAATGCATTCAGTGCTTCTAAATGACCTTGACAGATATAAAAATTCTGTCACTCTGACGCTTTACATTGCTGACATTTTAAACACAAACATTGTTATGCACACTTTAAATACAGACACAATTATTTTTATTTATTTTATTTATTTTACTGATGAATCTGACAAAGTGGATTTGATTTTGGACGCTGTTATAGATGATCTCATCCTTCCTGGTTCTTGCTTGGACTGGTCTGGTGCTGGTGATGGCAGTAGTGTGCGTGATGAAGTTTGTGAATTGCCCAGTGCTGATGCTGGGCTTCCTGCAAACTGAAACTTTACTGCAGTTCTACTGCTTCCCTCCCGTAATAACCAGAACATTCAATGGTTCCTTTTCCTGTTCTTTCTGACTCCTGCAACTGAACTGCACAGTTTGCACAAACTAAGCATTTGCTAGTTCATTCAAGTCAATGTTTTACTATTTGGCTTGGTTGTCTACCCTGGTTGTCTACTCCATTTGGCCTTCAGGCAGTCAAATTTCAGTTCAAATCAATCTCACTCCCTCATTGTATTCAAAATTAAGGCACAATCTCATAAGTGTCACAGTTACTTATGCAAGTCACACGCATGACTTGCAAAAAGCAAAGAAATGGAATTTGCAGTTTTTACTTACTTACTGAGTCCTGAGTCTTTACAGGTCAAAGATGCCATATGATGATGTTAGCAGGCAAGAAGGAATTACAGATAACGATTAAAAATCAAAATTTAAAGGAGGTCAATCAGAAATTTGTGGCACCTTCTTATTTTAAGCTCCAAAAACAAAATGTTCTGCCTGATACTGGGCATTTGAGAGTTCGGGGCTGTGGATCTCTAGGAACTGGCTGTGTCGCTATCCTGTTGAATGCATTACATCTGCTTAGGCAATTTCATGCCCTAGCATACCATTTGAGTTATGTGGTGCATCTGGATAACAAGTGATCACTCTGCCCAATCAAGTTCCACCATCTTGCATCATGTGGGGAATGCTAGCGATCATACCCTTAATAGTGTACAAGTGTTAAAACTCTGGTAAGGGCACAGTATATCTTCGCATGATGCTTAGTCTGAATTGTATTTCTTTCCATTCCTCTGACTCAAAGTAATGCTAAGGAAGGAAGCAAAATGTGCATTTCATTTTGATACCCCCATTCTGGCCAAGACAGTAGTACTTCTGCTATCTTCTAAAAAGAGCCATCCATTATCTGCAGCTGCTTTGCAGGGAGGATTTTGTTTGTATCACAGAATGGTACTTCATCCCTCTGTTGATCCTGCATCTCACAGCATGGAAACTGTGTTCTGATTTTTGATAAGAATAAAATTCTTCTTTTCTATGGAAAGCTGAAAAAAAACTGCAATGAGAAAGTCCTGCTTATCCATGTGGAAGTGATTTTGATTTGGTGTGACGAGACGGTCATTGCCCTGCTTGACAAACTTGCCAGAGGTTCTTGGCAACTTTTTGTTTGCTTAGCTTAGGGTTTTCCTGCATTTCTGGTAAAAGTTCATGCTTTACTTTGTCAGCCTTCCTGCCACGGGAATCTACCCAAGCTTCGGCTATTTTGCTGAACAAATGAACAAAAGACTCATTTCTGATAACCATGATGTCTGGTTGGGTCAATGCATAATTTTTCAGTGGAGGTGCAGGAAGGGAAGCTCAACAAACACTTGAATAAAAGCAAATCACAGACGTTTTTTTTTAACTTATTTTGCAGTATTCAATATTGTAGTATTGTAATATTTTTTTGTATATGCAGTATTAAAACACAGAAGATGCAAAAATTGAAATGACAGTAGTACAAAATTGAGCAAAGCAAAAATATTGATAAATGCAGAATTGTGATATAGCTATAGGTAATTCTACCAACTACATTTAATAGCAGAAGCTTAAACAGAACGTTATACATTGTAAGCTCCAATTGAATGTTTCTAGATCCTGCATGACATTTGGATTTAATGGATGAAGGCTGAAAAAAGCTCTCTTTTGAGCTGTTGTTTTTGGATATTTTTTAAACATCTTTACTAAATCACATTTGAGCCAAGGCCATAGGTACACATACAGTAAAATAAAAGAAAACTAATGATAGTGATGTTTATCACTGTTTTCAGGTAGTATACATATATATTTTCTTTTTAACAGTTACCATTCACTCCATCTTTATTTCTCCTCCTGAACATTTTTCTGTATGTGTTGTTCCCACACATTCCATATATTTATAAAATGTGTGATCCCACCTTTAGTTCTTTTATCTACTTTATAATATTCATAGTTTGATTTCAATTTTCTATTAATTGATTTTTTGTTATCCAGTAGCATTAAACTTAGTAAGGGCAATTCTGATTCTGTACCTCAACTCAGGACTATTGTCCTTAGCTATGGGTATTGCTGAACAAATGTGTGGATACATTGTTTACCAAGATAGCATTTGTTTTATATTCATTAATTTTATATTTTGAAAAGAGTTGAAACTGTCTTAAAATATCCCAAAATACCAAAATGTTCTTTTCTAGATATTTCAAGTATCCAATAATATCCCTGCAGATAAAGCGAACTTTTCTTGAGTACCATATTGCTTATATCCTTGAATTTGAGTCACTTATTTTCTTTGCCAGTGACTCTCTCTCTCTCTCTCTATATATATATATATATATATATATATATATATAGTAAATAAAAGGTATTGCGCCTTGTTCCTCTGTTCATGCACAGCTTGCCAGAGAGGAAACTTCCCCCGTAATTCTTCCCTCCAATTCTTCATTTACTTTCCTTATTAACCCTATTATTCTATCAAGGAATGCAGTTGCTACAGTTACCCCCCTCATAAAATCCCATCTGATTCTACTGAATAATTTCTGTTTATCAAGGCCCAATAATAATAGTGGTGTACTTTTACATTCTGCTTCCCTCTGGATTATTATGTCAGGTATTTGCCTTCTTCATAAACGTTTTGGCAACACCTTTGCCATTCTCATAGCTAGTAGAGGTATAGACATTTTATAGTCATGGTTTAAAATTGAAATGGGTCTGTATGACATTTGGTCTGAAGGGTCTTTACATTCTTTGGGTAATACAACCAGCACAGCATTTTATTTTTCTGAATCTGAAGAAGCCTTTTTGTTACAAGCTGACGAAAGCACTTAATCTTTAAAATAAAGGATTATTTATTGGTTCCTGGCTTTTGGTGTCCTTCTGTTTAACTCTTGGACCTTTGCTTGGTTTGATTTTCATATTACCTAGATTCGTAGTCCTTAGAGTCTTAAAGTCTAAGTTCTGATGTTCCGTGATATATTTAAAATGCGTACATTATTCTGAAAATGAGTGTCTTTTAATTTGGTGGCTTTTAAAGCTGATTAACCTGTCTTTGTTGTGAATCTTTATTTAAGTTACAGTACGAACTGTTAACCCTGCCTATTTTTCTTCTATTATTATTATTATTATTATTATTATTATTATTATTATAATATTTCTATTACTGTAATGGTAAAGTTACACTGTTTATTACCTATGTTTTTTACCTTATGAACTGGTGCCTTAGTGCACTATGATGTCTCTCTCTTCTAGCAATTGAAAGCTTTTTCTGTTGTAGTATAGATTTAAATCTTTATACATTGTACTGTTGATTTTTATCGTATAGCCTATCAAGCATGATGGCTATTTTCTGAAGACTAATTGAAATCTGCACTAAAGAGATAACTTATAAGTGGTCTTGAAGCATAATTACCATATCTTGTGTTAATTTGTGTCTATACATTTTTATTTACATTTGTTCTATAATGCTACTTAGTGTTTAGCATTTATGAATATTTATGAGCTATAATAGTTTACTAAAACCTATACTTTCTGTATTTCAGGTCTATACATTTGCACTGTCTATTAATGTTCTTTTACTTTTCTGACTAATATACATTAATTATGTAAAGTGCACTGTAGTGTATAAGCTAATTAACAAATTAAGCCTGGCCTGTCCTTAAGTGCATTGCATAGCTATTACTACCTATTCTTTAGATAACTTACCTTAATAGTTTACTAAACTTATGCTTTCTGTATATCAGGTATACCTTTGCATGTTCTGTTAGTGTCTTGTAAAGTGTACTGTAATTTATAAATTAATTAACAATTTAAGCCTGCCATATTATACGTTGAGTATACTGAATAACTATTACTACCTATTATTTAGATAACTTATTTTAATAAGCCTATAAAAATAATTATGTCACTTTCCCCTTAACTTATGACTGAGTAATGTAATTCTGTCACTTTACCCTTAACTAATGACTAAATAATGTAATTCTGTTACTTTACCCTTAAACTAATGACTGAATAATGTGAGGTAACTGAGTATTATTTTTATATTCTGAGGTTTGACTGAAAAGTACTGTACTGAACACATAACTGAGTATGAATGTCATATTCTGAATCTTGACTGAAATTCACATTAGCGTATACTGAACATTTAAAATAGCTGTGTATGTTCTGGAAACTCTCTAAACTAAAAGAATATTTTTTATATTTTACCAGGGTTAACTGAACACAGATAAAAGCATAACTTAAATTGGTACATAGGTTCATAGGTAGGCACTAGGCTATCAGCCCAAGGACTTATGTAAGCCTAGCCAACAAGGTTCCCTGGCTTTCGCCACCCAAGAAGGTTATTTACCTGTGCCCCTGTTGAGCAGGGCCACAGAAGAAGGTGAATTTCCTATTTCCCATCCACTCATCAGAATTTTTCTTGAAGAGTGCTAGTGAGGAGCTCTGCTTGACATAGATAGGTAGATTGTTCCAGAGTATGGGAAATCTCTGGGAGAGGAATCTATCCCTCCAGCATGTTCTGTTAATTGTGGTGACAAGGTTTAGGTCTCTAGAGCGTGCATCTCGGAGGTATTGGGATTTCTTTAGGTGAGGCATGTCCAACAGCTCTGGGCTTGACATAGCTTTGTATGTTAGGCAGAGATCACCTCGGAGTAGGCGATATGCTACAGAGTAAAGCTGGACTTTTTTGAGACGGTCAGCATAGGGTATCTGTTTTAGTCCCATAATACTCTTTGTGAGGTATTTTTGTGGCCTTTCCAGCTGTTGCAGATTTCTTGTGAGGTACATTCCAAAAGGGGCTTTGTACTCAATAATGGGTCTAATGAGAGCTGAACAGAGGGGAACAGTGACCTCTTTTTTCCTGGATGAGAACCCTTTCGTGATCAGGTGTGCCATGTAGAAGAATTTCCTGACTTCTGTGGCGATGTGATTATCAAAGGAGAGACTACTGTCCACCTGAGTCCCAAGGTCTCATCACACTTTCGGCTTTAAGTGGACTGCCACCTATGTGGTAGTTCATGGGTACAGAGTTTTTATCAAAGGGGGTGACAATGCACTTTTTGGCGTTGAGCTTGATGCCATGGCTCTGACACCAGGCATCAGTCTCAGTGAGGCCCTTCTGTAGGATGTCCATGTCGTTTGGGGACTCAACTATGGCACCTAATTTACAGTCATCTGCAAACTTCATAAGCCAGAGGCCCTCTGTGTTAGCCCATACTTTAGAGAAGTAGATCCCAAACAGGAGAGGACCCAAGACTGAACCCTGTGGTACTCTACTTGTCACAGGTTTGAAGTCAGATTTGGAGTCTACAACTTTTACAGTGTGGGTTCTGTCAGTGAGCCAGTTGGCAACCCATCTTGTGACGTATGGATTTATACCCAGATGTCCTTCAAGGATGCATCTGCAGTCATCACATATGGGTTGTCCTGCCTCAGGCAGCCCTTCGGTCGGCCAGATTCCAAAGTCTGGGTCCGGTGTCGGCTGATGTCGCCCCTTCCCCGACGTCAGAGCGTCTGGGGTATAAAAGCGTCAGCCGACGCCATCTTCCTCAGTCTTTCTTGCCGCGTGGTGCCCGAAGCAGAAGCAGTTCGCAAGTGCCAGTCGGCCAGCTCCTGTAATTCAGCTATCCGAAGACTTCAAAAGCTAAGTACCCCGTTGGGGACTCTTTCTTGCCTCAGCCGATGTCAGATAAAGTTAATAATTGTTTAACTTGTGGGAAACAAATACCTCATAAGGATTTCCACTCTTACTGTCTTCCCTGCTTAGGCCCAGACCACGACGTCTCGGCCTGTTCAGCCTGCGCTTCCTTCAACCGACGTACTCTTAGACATCGGTCGGAGTTCGCAGAGGAGTTTTTTGGGGCTAGTTTTTCATATAAAATGCCGTCGGAAACCCCGACATCACATTTAACTAAGAAACGGAAAGACAAGGACCGACACACGCGGGCCGTGGTTTCGGCTGAAACCGTGGCTAGGCCTACCGCGAGTGTCCCAGTTTCGGCTGATACCGAGTCCTTGGAACTTCCGAACCCTGAAACAGTACAACCGACAGCCTCGGCCCCGGAGGCTCCTACCGAGTCGGTTACAGAATTGCCTTCGGAAACTGGTGTATTGGAATCTTCCGACACCATACCTTTGGACAAAGCTACACCAGCACGTGGTGCAGCCAGGCCTCCTGCATCCATGTCCATTAAGGCCTTCACCAGGGCTAAAGCTGCTAAACACACTAAAGCCATGCCTCCCAGGGTTATTCCTCAGGGACCCTCTTCTAGTTCACAGATTCTAACCTTAGCAGAGGATCTTATCTCTTTAATCAGGGGCTCTCAGCCCCATCCGGACAGGGGCTCCCAACCTCCTCTAGACAAAAGGCCCAGGGTAGATCCCCCTGATCCCCTTTCCTCAGAGGAGGCCTCTGATGGCTCGGATCACTCGGACTACCAGGAGGAGGCTTATTCAGCCTACGAGGATTCGGATGCAGAGGAATCTATCCGCTCAGCCTCCCCTCCTGAAGAGCTCTCCTTTGGGGAGACTCTTCACTCTATGAGAGAGCATTTCAAATGGCAGGGCCAGGAATATTCCGATTCCAGGAAAAGACTAAGAACTTTTCTTCATTTACCTCAGCATAGACCTTTGGCTATTCCTCCTGTTTTAAATGTCATTGATGATGTCTGTTCTGACTCTAGTATGACCCCTGACACTCTGCCTCCGGCCCCTGTTAAGCCCGATAGGTATTACAGAGTCCCGGACACACATAATTTCCTTTACAAGGCCCACTCTACTGATCCTGAAACTATTTCACAGGGCCCTAAAGGGGTTGCAGCTGTTACTTCTAAGAACCCACTCCCCTCTGCAAAGGAGTCCAGGGCATTAGAGAGATGGGGTAAAAAAGTGTATACTTCTGCCACTCTTGCTATGAGGGCATTAAATTGTCAATTTCATATGATACAGTACCAAGAGTATTTGTTAGAAGAAATGCATAAGAAACTGTCTTCTACTGAACCCCTTGACCGTAAATCCCTTCAGGATCTGGTACATAACTCCCAACAGGTTAGCACCCATTTCTTGCAGTGTGGTTATGATGCATTGGAAGCTTCATGTAGGTCAGCAATGACAGGTGTTGTCATACGTAGGCATGCTTGGCTGAAGGAACAATCTCTGCCAGACCATGTTAAAGCTAAGCTTTTGGATGCTCCACTGGAAAAGCAAAAGTTATTTGGTTCCACTGCTCAAGAAGTCCTAAAGAAATTTGAGGAAAAGGCAAAATCTGTACAAACAGTTAAGGATTTTCTTCAAGTCCAACCACCAAGATTCAGCAGAAATTGGCCTTCCAAGAATTGGTCTTTTCCTGACACAGAAAGATTTCAAAGGGGCAGGAACAGGCGTGCCGGAGGTAGAGGGCAAGCTAGGGGCTCCTACAGAGGCCGTCAATGGCAACCTCCAATCCAGACAGGCAGTTCAGGACCTGCAACTGCTGCACAAGGACAAACTCAATGACTTTGCTTTGACTCCGCCAACCAGGGCTCAATTAGAAGCACCTTTGGGCAGAAAGCTTTCTTTATTCTCAAAAAATTGGCACAGCATTACAAGAGACAAATGGACACTCCAAATAATAGACAACGGATACAGGTTCCATTTCCACACATTGACAAAAAGAAAAGGCATGCCAGGTCTGCCACCAAATCAAAGGGCAGAGGCTTTGAAACAAATCTCAAACTTACTACAAATGAAAGCCATAGAAAAAGTTCCTATTTCAGAACAAGGCCAAGGATTTTACTCCAAGAAAAGAGCATCAATGGAGACCAATTCTCGACTTGTCCGCACTGAATACTTATCTCATTGTGCCAAAATTCAAAATGCTGACTCTACAGCAACTCCTTCCCATGCTGGGCAAGGGGTCTTGGCTGGTGACTCTAGACCTCAAGGAGGCATACCTGCATGTCCCTATCAGACAAAGTTGCAGAAGACACCTCAGATTTCTTGCAGGGTCAGAGCATTATCAATTCTCAGCATTGCCCTTTGGCTTATCTACTGCGCCCAGAGTATTCACGAAATGCCTGGCATCAGTAATAGCACATTGCAGATTGCAGGGGATTCAAATATACCCATATCTGGACGACTGCCTTATACAAGCGGACAGCCAACAAACTTAGATAAAGGACTTAAATTATGCCATCAATCTTCTACAGGCCTTGGGATGTACAGTCAACATGCACAAATCAAGACTTGTTCCATCCCAAAGAATAACCTTTCTGGGTGCGGATCTAGATACAACCACCCAAATGGCTTATCTCACAGAAGAAAAACAGACAACTACCGGATTACTTCAAGAATCTGACAAGACAAACTCAGCTGACTGCAAGGAAAATCCTGCAGGCCCTGGGTTACATGGCATCCTGTATTCTTTTGATTCCACAAGCAAGGCTGCATATGAGAAAGCTACAGTGGTACCTAAGGAGTCTATGGACTCAGCACAGTCACAGTTTAGAAACTTTAATCCCACTCATTCCATGCCTTCACAAAGAATTTCTGTGGTGGGCTCAGGCCAGCCAGTCCAACACGGGGTTGCCCTTCACAAAGCCGAAAACCTCCCAAACTATTACAACGGACGCTTCAGACCTAGGTTGGGGAGCACACATGGAGGCCAGAGGTATCCAAGGACAGTGGTCACGAAAGGAGCTATGCATGCACATAAATCAAAAAGAAATGCTAGCAGTGATACATGCAATCGAGGCCTTCAAACTCTTTCTGCATCAAGGCCACCTACTAATAAGGACAGACAACACCACAGATGTCCTTCAAGAATGCAACTGCAGTCATAACATGTGGGTTGTCCTGCCTCAGGCAGCCCTCGGTCGGCCGGATTCCAAAGTCTGGGTCCGACGTCGGCTGATGTCGCATTTCTCTCCGACGTCAGAGTGGCTGGAGTACATAAGCATCAGCCGACGCCATTTTCTTCAGTCTTTCTTGCCGCGCGGTGCCCGAAGCAGAAGCAGTTTGCAAGTGCCGGTCGGTCAGCTCCTGTATTCTACGATACCGAAGTCATCAAAAAAGCTAAGTACCCCGTTGGGGACCTTTTCTTGCCTCAGCCGATGTCAGAAATTACTGAAAAAGTTAACAATTGTATTTCTTGTGGTAAACAAATACCTCATAAGGATTTCCACTCTTACTGTCTCCCTTGCCTGGGCCCAGACCACGACGTCTCGGCCTGTGTAGCCTGTGCTCGCTTCAACAAGCGCACTCTCAGGCGCCGGGCGGAGTTCACTGAAGATTTCTTCGGCGATAATTTTGCTTACACCATGCAGTCGGATCTCCCGACATCGCAAACTCCCAAAAAGCGAAAAGACCTGGACCGACATCCTCGGCCCGCGTCTACTACCGACTCCACGCCAAAACCTACCGCGAGTGCTCTGGTTCCCTCTGAGACAGTCTCTCCACCACTCCGAACCGAAGACACCGCATTAACGACGACTCCGATTCCAGATATTACTCCGACGCCAGTTATAGATTTTCCTCCGGATACCGAAACCGAGGAAATGCCCGAGACCATTGCTGTAGACAAGGTCACTCCTGCACGTGGAGCTGCCAGGCCCCCTATGGCCATGTCGATTAAGGCCTACACTAGGGCTAAGGCAGCCAGCAAAACAAAGCATATTACTTCTAAATCCTTACTTCAGCCGACTCCAGAGACACAAATTATGTCCATGGCTGCTGATTTAATTTCCATGATTAGAGGTTCACAGGCCCATCCTGAGAGAGGATCCCAGCCCCCTCCTGATAAAAGGCCCCGGTTTGAACCCTCTGACCCTACTCCTTCAGATGAAGATTCTGAGGGCTCTGTCCACTCTGATAGCCAGGAAGAGCTCTTTCAGACCTATGAGGACTCGGATGCAGAAGATTCCATCCCCTCAGCCTCCCTTCCTGAGGATATTTCTTTTGGGGAAGTTCTGCACACCATGAGGGAACATTTCAAGTGGCAAGGTCAGGAATATTCTGATTCCAGGAAACGCCTTAGGACTTTCCTTAAGAAGCCTCAGCACAGGCCCTTAGCTATTCCTCCTGTACTTGATGTTCTGGATGATTTGTATGCTGACTCTAGTGCTACCCCTGATTCTCTTCCTCCTGCTCCAGCCAAGCCAGACAGGTATTACAGGGTCCCAGAAACTCATTCCCATTTATTCAGGGCCCATACTGCTGATTTGGAAACTATTTCACAGGGGCCTAAAGGAGTTTCAGCCACCACCTCTAAAAATCCTTTGCCCTCCAACAGGGCAGCTAGGTCTTTAGAGAGATGGGGCAAAAAGGTTTATACTTCCACTACCTTATCTATGAGAGCTTTAAATTGCCTTTTTCATATGTTACAATATCAGGATTATCTGTTAGAAGATTTACAAAAAACATTAGCCACTCCTGATCCTTTAGACAGGAAGACTTTGCAGGAAGCTGTACATAACACTCAGCAAGTAAGCAATCACTTCCTGCAGTGTGGATATGATGCACTGGAAGCTTCATGTAGAGCAACTATGACAGGGGCAGTCATTCATAGACATGCTTGGTTAAAAGATCAACCTCTACCAGATCATGTAAAAGCAAAACTTCTGGATGCACCTTTGGAAAAGAACAAGCTTTTTGGTGCAAATGCCAAGGATGTGTTAAAGACCATCGAAGAAAAAGCAAAATCAGTTCAGACAGTGAAAGATTTCCTCCAGGTTCAACCCCCCAGATTCAGTAGGAATTGGCCTTCAAAAAACTGGTCCTTTCCTAATCCAGAAAAGTTTCAAAGGGGTAAGAACAGACGTGGCCGAGGAAGAGGCCAATACAGAGGCCCTTACAGGGGACGACAGTGGCAGCCAGGAAACCAAAGAAGTGACGCAGGGGTTTCACCTGCCGAACAACCACAATCTCAATGACTTTCCTCTACTACCGCCTACCAGGGAACAACTAGAAGCTCCCTTGGGTGGGAAGTTATCTCTGTTTGCAGAAAACTGGCACAGACTGACAAAGGACAAATGGATTTTGGACATTATAGACCGAGGGTACAGGTTTCATTTTCATACCTTACCAAGAAAACAAGGCATGCCAAACCTACCACAAAATCAGAGGGCAGAGGCTATCAAGCAAATTACTCTGCTGACTCGGATGAAAGTAATAGAAAGAGTTCCACAACAAGAACAAGACCAGAGGTTTTACTCAAGACTGTTCCTTGTTCCAAGAAAAGAATCTCAATGGAGACCAATACTGGACTTGTCCGCATTAAACACCTTTCTCATAGTACCAAAGTTCAAAATGCTGACTTTACAGCAACTCCTTCCCATGCTGGGCAAGGGGTCGTGGCTGATTACTCTGGACCTCAAGGAGGCATACCTGCATGTCCCTATCAGACACAGCTGCAGAAGATACCTCAGATTTCTTGCAGGGCCAGAGCATTATCAATTCTCAGCATTGCCATTTGGCTTATCTACTGCGCCCAGAGTATTCACAAAATGCCTGGCTTCAGTAATTGCTCATTGCAGGCTCCAGGGGATACAAATTTACCCGTACCTGGATGACTGCCTCATACAAGCGGATGACAAATTGATGTTGACAAAAAACCTGGATTATGTCATACGATTACTTCAAGCTCTGGGATACACAGTCAACTTCCAAAAGTCAAGACTGCAGCCATCCCAGCAAATAATCTTCTTAGGAGCCAAACTAGACACAACCTCTCAGATGGCTTACCTGACAGAAGACAAGCAAGAGAAGTTAACTCATTATTTCAAAGATTTAGCAAAACTCACCCAGATGACTGCAAGGAGATTCCTACAGGCCCTGGGTTACATGGCATCCTGCATTCTCCTGGTTCCATTAGCAAGACTACACATGAGAAAGCTTCAATGGTAACTAAAAAACATTTGGTCTCAACACAGCAACAACTTGGAGACAATCATACCACTCATTCCATGCCTACAAAAGGAATTCCTATGGTGGGCCTCGGTGAGCCAGGCAAACACAGGTATGTCATTCAAAAAATCACAGATAACACAGACCATGACTCTACAGATGCCTCAGACCTTGGATGGGGGGCGCACATGGAAGGCAGGTGTATACAAGGACAATGGTCTCAAAAGGAAACACATCTGCATATCAACCAAAAGGAAATGCTGGCAGTAATGCATGCCATCGAGGCCTTTCAACACCAACTCCAGCAAGGCCATTTACTGATACGGACAGACAACACCACGGTGATGTGGTACATAAACAAGCAAGGGGGCACCCACTCTTACCCCCTTTGCAGACTGACAATGCAGCTTTGGGATAAATCACTGAGCCTAAACATCCAGTTACAATCCCAGTTTGTTCCAGGAAAAGACAATGTGTTGGCGGACAGCCTAAGCAGAAATTTCACAGATCCACACGAGTGGAAGTTACATCCGAAGGCCTTCAGACAACTCACCTCGAAATGGGGCAAGCCAGAAGTGGACCTATTTGCCTCTCACCTCAACCATCTTCTACCAAAATTCTGCACAAGGATATACCATCCAAAAGCTTGGAAAATAGATGCCCTCTCATTCAACTGGAACTCCCTAGCAATCTATGCATTCCCACCTCTGCCACTGATGACCTCAGTATTACTAAAGATCAAAGCAGAGAAACCCAAGGGAATCATAATAGCTCCGGACTGGCCAAGACAACACTGGTACCCACTACTACGGAGCATATGTCACACCAGGAGGTGGGCCCTTCCCCAGTGGCCTCTACTTTTGACTCAACACAATTTCGAAACACTGCATCCAAATCTTCAGACACTGCAGCTAACAGCCTGGGAGATCCCATAAATAAATTTAGCTTATCTCTCACCAAGGAAGTTCAGCGGATACTAACAGAGGCTCGCAGACCATCCACCAGAAAGGTTTACTTAGCAAAGTGGAAAAGATTCAGCAATTGGAATACCAGCAAGGGACATGATGCATCATTGTTGAACATCCCACTCATCTTGGAATATTTGGCAGATATGTTAAAGAACGGCCTCTCATATTCTTCCATAAAGATACATGCATCTGCTATTTCAGCTAGATACAACATTGATCCTCCTGTTTTTTCTCACCCTTTACTAAGGCAATTCCTCAGGGGAATCAAGAACATTAAGCCACCAAGAAAGGCCCAGTGCCAGCCTGGGACCTCAATTTTGTCCTAGAAAAACTGACTCTACCTCCATTTGAGCCTGCAGCTTCAGTTGACCTACAATTTCTCTCATGGAAGACAGCTTTCCTGTTGGCAATTACCTCAGCAAGAAGGGTTTCGGAGTTACAGGCCCTAATGGCAATACCACCCTTTATTATTTTTCACAGAGACAGGGTTTCATTAAGGACCAACCCTACTTTCATGCCAAAGGTGGTATCTAGGGTTTCTTTAAATCAAGCCATTCATCTGCCTGCCTTCTTCCCCAATCCTGAGAATAAGGGGGAAAGACTGTTGCATACCTTGGACATTCACAGACAACTTCGATACTACCTGGACAGAACCAAGGCCAGTAGGAAGTCTGAACAACTTTTTGTAGCTTACGCCCCTGCAGTCCAAGGAAAAGCAATTTCAAAACAGACTATTTCTAAATGGATTGGACATTGCATCAGATTCTGTTATTCCTTTCATGGAAAGACTGTTCCAGCCAATGTCAAACCACATTCCACTAGAGCTACAGCCACCTCTACAGCATTTTTAAGAGGGGTGCCTACCAAGGACTTTCTAGAAGCTGCTACATGGAGCTCCGTGCATACATTCTCCAAGCACTACAATCTCCCTCTATACTCCAGATCCAGAGCAGGCTTTGCTTCAGCAGTCCTGCAGGGTTTGATTGCCACACCATCTTTTCCCTAGAGCATTCCTCCTCCCCCAGCTAAGCTATGGTATTCTACCCACATGTTATGACTGCAGTTGCATTCTTGAAGAACATAGTACAGTTTTGTACCTACCATAAATGTAGATGTCCGATAGACATGCAACTGCAGTCGGATTTTCCCTCCCTCCATACCCCTCTATGCCTAGGGTCCACTCCTATCCCTGTTTCTCTTAGCTGGGGATATCTGTTATGGTGTATTTGTTTTATTGCTCATCTATTTGTTTGGAATCCTGTTTTTTGTCTTCCAATTTGATTACAGCCTTCCTTGGAGGGCACCTGGCATCTGGGGCAAGAAACACTGAAGAAAATGGCGTCGGCTGATGCTTATGTACTCCAGCCGCTCTGACGTCGGAGAGAAATGCGACATCAGCCGACGTCGGACCCAGACTTTGGAATCCGGCCGACCGAGGGCTGCCTGAGGCAGGACAACCCACATGTTATGACTGCAGTTGCATGTCTATCGGACATCTACATTTATGGTAGGTACAAAACTGTACTTTATGTGGTACATAAACAAGCAAGGAGGTTCCCATTCCTACCCTTTTTGCAGACTGGCAATGAATCTATGGGATCTTTCCTTGAAACTCAATATACAGCTACATGCTCAGTTTGTGCCAGGGAAAGACAATACACTGGCGGACAGCTTAAGCAGAAATATCATGGATGCGCACAAATGGATGCTGCACCCAGACATCTTCCAACAGATAACACAATCTTGGGGGAGCCCGGACATAGATCTGTTTGCATCCCCCCACAATCATCAACTAAAGAAATTCTGCTCAAGGACATACCACCCACATGTGTGGAGAGTGGACGCCCTCTCTTTCAGCTGGAGAAATCTAACAGTGTATGCATTTCCACCTATCCCATTGATGACCAAGGTGTTACTGAAGATCAGGACAGAGCAGCCAAAAGTGATTCTGATAGCTCCGGGCTGGCCAAGACAGCACTGGTACCCACTGCTAAGGAGCATGTCACGTACGAAACCATGGCCTCTGCCTCTATGGCCACTTCTACTGACGCAGCACAGATACAAAACTCTACATTCCAACCTGAAAACATTGCAACTAACAGCGTGGAGAATACATTGACTTCCCCTCAGGATAAGCTATCCCAGAGAGTGAAGGATATTATTATGGAAGCTTGCCGTCCTTCCACAAGAAAGGCATATTCAGCAAAATGGAAAAGAGTTCTCATCTGGAACACCTCAAAGGACCTAGATGCGACAGTGATGAACATGGCACATATCCTGGAATATTTGGCAGAAATGTTCCACAATGGCCTGTCTTACTCTTCTATTAAAATTCATGCTTCAGCAATTTCAGCAGAGTACAATACTGATCCACCTGTCTTTTCTCATCCTCTCCTAAGACAGTTTCTAAGAGGAATCAAAAACATCAAACCTCCTCGGAAACCACCTCTACCTGCTTGGGACCTTAACTTCGTGTTGGAAAAACTAACACTGCCTCCATTTGAACCAGCAGCATCTGCAGATCTACAGTACCTTTCATGGAAGACTGCCTTCCTTCTGGCAATAACCTCAGCAAGAAGAGTTTCGGAGTTGCAGGCCCTGATGGCAGTGCAGCCATTCATTATCTTTCATCAGGACAGAGTTTCATTGAAAACTAATCCTACATTTATGCCAAAGGTGGTATCCAGGGTTTCATTGAATCAAGCCATTCACTTGCCTACCTTCTTCCCAAATCCACAAAACAAAGGGGAGAAACTGCTGCACACCCTGGACATTCACAGACAGTTGTGCTACTACTTGGACAGAACTAAAGGTTTCAGAAAATCTGACCAGCTGTTGGTAGCATATGCTGCTGGTACTCAAGGAAAAGCAATTTCCAAACAGACTATTTCAAAATGGATAGGAAATTGCATTCGCTTTTGCTACTCCTTTCATGGAAAGACTGTACCAGCTAACATTAGACCTCATTCTACGAGAGCCACAGCCACCTCCACAGCCTTCTTAAGAGGGGTGGCTACCAAGGACATTTTATAAGCTGCCACATGGAGCTCCGTGCATACATTTGCCAAGCATTACAATTTACCTTTATATTCCAGATCCAGAGCAGGCTTTGCTACGGCTGTCCTGCAGGGTATCTTAGCTACACCATCTTTTTCTTAGTTCCTCCACCCCCAGATTGGCTATGGTATTCTACCCATATGTGATGACTGCAGATGCATACCTATCGGACAGCTACATTTATGGTAGGTACAAAACTGTACTTTTAGTGAGTTTATCTATGATTCCAGAATGGGGGATGGTGTCGAAAGCCTTGGCGAGGTCAAGATAGGCTGTGAGAACTGCCTTACCCTCATTTACGACTTTGGTGACTGTTCCAAAGTAGTCGATCAGGTTCAAGAGATGTGATCTGCCCTTCACAAACCCGAACTGGGTGGGGTCCAGAGTTTGGAGGTTACCAATGTCTTCATTTATGAGTTCTATGATGATACGTTCCATGGCCTTGCAGACCAGGCTCGTCCGACTAATAGGGCGATAGTTCCCAGGGTCCGTGGTGGCTCCCCCTTTGTGGAATGGTATAACTGTTGCTGTGCGCCATTCAGTGAGTACAAAGCCAGTCATGAGGCTATGATTGAACATGGTGCTTAGGTGGAGGGCCAGTTCATTCTGAAGTTCGTGTAAAACACAGCCTGGGATGTTGTCTGAACCCATGGATGCTGTGTTCTTGGCTTTGGAGAGTGCAGTTTTTACCTGCTCAGTTGTAATTGCAGGGGCACTGCATTCTTCCAGTATGGATATGGGCCATTTAGGGGGCAAGGGTGGGTGAAGTTAGCACTGAACCTATCAGCCAGGATGTTGGTTCCGTATTTTTCATGCCATTGTACTGCAACTCAGTGCAGATCTGGGTGTTGCCATTGAGATTCTTGACATAGCTATAGAATGCTTTTTGGTTGTCCTTAGAGTCAGTGGTAATCTTGTTTTCATAGCTGGCTTTGGAGGATTTTATGAGGGATCTCAGCTTCTTACTGAGGCTGACCAGGGAGCTCTTTCACTCATGGGATTTTACACTGTTTTGCAACAGTTTTTTCCTTCTGTTGTAGTGTTTTTTATATAGCAGGGTACCACCAGACTGGCTTCCTTTTTTTGGAGGATAGCATCTTGGTTCTGTTAGGGATAGCATGATCCATGCACTCGTGTAAGTGCTTATAGAGTGCATTTGTATAAGATTCGGCAGTCATAACTATATTATCCATCTGCATGGGTGTTGTGAAGTTGGCCACTTCTGTCTTAAGAAGCATGAAGCTGGCTTTGGAAGAATTTTTTACAGTGGTTACCTTAATGGGGGGGGGGGGGGGGATTGTGGATATCTATGGTGATTAGCTTATGGTCGGATCTGACTAACGAGGAATTGACTTCAGGTGTGGAACGCCGGTCACTCATGTTGGTAATGACTAGGTCTAGGATATTATTGCCCCTAGTGAGGGTGTGGATAAGTTGATCTAGGGCATTGGAGTTTATGAATTCTAGAAAGCGTTGAGCAAAGGAGTTGGTACATGAGTAGTTTTCCCAATTAATGGTGGGGTAGTTGAAATCACCGATTATTAGGGTGTTTGGTTGAACCCTAATATTTTCTAGTATATTAAGAAAAGAGGAGTGGGAATCCTGCGACATGGTGGGGAATCTGTAGCAAGCTACAATATGGATTGCAGTTTTGCCCAGAGTTAGTTGCACTTGGATAATTTCGGATGCATTATGTTGAGCAACTAGACTGGAGGTGTAGTTATCCCTAATGAATATGAACACACCTCCACCCTTGGTGTTCCAGTCCTGGTTAGATGACTGAAAGGTATGGTATGAGTTATATCCTGGTAATGCAGTGGTGTTCTCTGGAGCCTTGAACCAGGTTTCAGTCACTGCAGAGATATCGATATTCTCCATTTTAAGGAGTGCCTTGAGTGAGTGCATTTTGAGGTTTAGACTTCTAGTGTTGAGTAGCATTACCCTCAGTTTTTGCTTGCCTGTATCTGTTATGGTGGTGGGTTTGTCATTTGAACCTTGGCTAAAAAAGGCACTTTGGGGGTGGCAAGAGCCTTAGCCAGTATCTGCAATCCCAGGGGCGACAGGTGCAGGCCATATTAGTTATATTAGCACCTCTTTTTGTTAGCATTGTCTAAACATAGACTGAAAACTAGCACTGTTGACAAATTGTCTGAAACATGAGAATATTTTGACAGTGTTACCTGAACACAGATAAACTGAAAACTAGTACTGTTGTACAATTGCCTGAAAGCATGAGAACATTTTGGTTGTCTGAACATAGACTGAAAACTAGTACGTGTTGTACAATTGTCTGAAAACATACATACTTGCTTTAACTGGTAAACTGAAAACTAGTACTGTTGAATAACTGTCTGAAAACATATATACTTAATTTATGCATTTTAACTTTAAACAAGCATTGAAGAAATAACTGAAACACATAGACAGTCAACGTTTGTACCACAGCTCTTGCCAAATTTTACTCTGTATTGCCCAGTCACTGATGAGGTAAAGGAACACCTGCTTTAATGTTAGAGTGTCCTTTTATAGCTAGGCCTTTACACCTCTTCTTTTCATTTCTTGTGCAAGGCTGGGTGACTAAAGTTTTTTATTGTATTTAGTATCAGGTCCTTAAAATAACATTTTCATCTTTAACAATTATAAACTGATAGTATTGCTTATTGTCCTGACCTTATTTACATTTTTCTGCATGAAATAAACATTTGCAGCTTTAACAATTATAAACCGATAGCATTGCTTACTGTGCTGACTTTACATTTTTTTCTGCAGGAAATAAACATTTGCTGCTAATAAACTCTTGCAAGTCTGTAAGCAAACTGATAACCTCAAATGAACTAAAATAGTAATGTAGCACTGTGCATTTCTGCACCTATATAAGTGTTGAACGTTTTACATTTTTTCTCGTGACCCTTAGATTTTAACATTGTTCTGTGAGTGAAACTCCACCGACTGTCTTACCATAACCATTTTTTTGGCTGACGTAATTTAACTTTTCAGTAGTACTAAATGCTGCAAGAATTTATCATTACTGTCTACAATTTTCTTTGATAAATAGTAAAACTGTAAATGCATTCAATTGATTTTTGCCATACAGCCTTATGGCATATAGTACTGTCTTTAATTCAATTTGCTAGGTTGGCTGTAATCTGATCTGATGTGCTTGGCAAACTGCCATCTCCATTCGAAACATATACAGTCTTAAACTGATTACATAATGTTACTCTTTTATACATAGGATCTGAATTCTTAACTGTATTGTCACCTTTACAATGTAGTACTGATTTTAAATTTTACATTCTGTAAACTAGCAAACATTATTTTGTCTTTGTATCATTGCTTATTGTTTATGCATTGCAACACTTTAATACAAAGCTCTTAACTAATGACTGCTAAAAAAAACAATAACACAAAAAATTAATTTGACAAATCTGTAACTGTAAACCCATTATTCTGCAAATTAATTTGACTGTTAATTCTGATGTACCTTGACATAATGGTATACGGTTACCTTTTTTTTCTAACTGGCCACACCCAATATGTCTTTCTGAGCACTTCGGCTGTGGCAGCTGAACTGGAATGTATGTTATCTTTAACACATAAATCTGCATGTTTCTGTCATAACCAATTCTTTAAAATCTGTACAGTTGTACATATCTTGTCACTGAAGTCTAAAACAGCATATAAATCTAATGACATATTCATACCTAGTACAGAGCTGTTACACTTTGAACTGTTAGCTGCTATAATCTTTGACCCTTTAAATCCTGACAAAACTGCATTTGTGTCTTCTAATAAAGATCTATGTGTAACTGAAGTTGATTCGTCTGTAAACAATGAAATACTATAATTTCTTTTAACCTTAAACTGACAGATTAATGCTCTGATCTGGTGCCAGAGGGCTGCAACCATTACAGATAGCTATGGAATGCATTCTTTCTTTATTTTGCTTTGAAATGGTAGCAATTTTTTTTTTCAATAATCCGTCTTTTATTATTTTTCAATTACATAACTACACACTACTATGTATATACAATATGTACATGATTGCTTCCAAAAGTTACACAAACATTGTATATTAACACAAATTATTGAGAAGAAAATACAACATGAAAAAGCCATCGGTCTGTATTATTATTATAACCCATATCTAATCTAAGATTGACTCTGTCTTATAAATATATATCCTGAGTAACAGTGGATAAGAATCTCTAGGCCAATACAATATTAAAGATTTGCTCCCATATCTTAACATTATGTATGCTTTTCTTATGGTCATTTATTAATTTGTGCGCTAATATGTGTCTTATTGCTAATGTTCTAAAATTTTCCCAAGATGTCTGGGTCGGGTTCAACCAATTTGAAGCTATGTATAGTTTCATTAATAAACAAATATTCATGATTATGATCCTTTTTGATTTATCTAAGTTATCGAAACGGTAGCAATTTTACTTAGCACTGAAGTCTGATCTTCAGTTATCCTGGAATTTACTTTATTAAAATCTGCACTCGGAGTTCTCCTATTTTCCTTCAGTGCAAACATTATACTTGACTCTGAAAATAAGAAACTAGATTAAGTAATGTGAACTTGAGACATTGCCTGCATGTTATGTATGTTAACTGTGTTGACATTTGTTTGTTTAATACTGAAACATACTTCTGTATTTTGAATGACGTAAACAAGAATTTATCACATTCTGAAGTTTTATTACTACAACTTAACTGTGTATGTTGAATTGTATATGCTGAACTTGTGTCTGAAACCGTACTGATAGCCTGCTTCTGTGATTTAAACCTTTTGCGTTTAGACATATTTAACATTCTTGAACTAATAACCTTTAACTTTAATAGAACATTTTTAGATTGCTTTACCACATTTTTAAAATTATACCAAATATTTACTGATGTTTTAACTGTAGCAGGATTACTTGACATGTTTATACAACAGGTACGGAAATGACTTTTTTGAGCTATAAATTAAAATGTGCATATGAAGTCTTACATAACTTTATGATTCTGGAAGAATGTGTGCTGTCATCTGTAGCTTATTAACCTTATCTTGCTTCTTGGCTGTGTGGAAACTTGAAAGTTTGTGGAGATAGCTGTTAACTGGATAATGTCTTTTATGTTCTGAAGGAACATTGCTTTGATTTAATACTGGTCTGCTGAAATTTTTTGAGGCTTTTTCTGAAGTAAGCACTGGTGCTGTGCACTTTGGTTAATAGCTGTATTTACTATATGTAGAGGTAGTCTGCTGTGTCCGTTTTCTGTATGAAGTAGTGCTGTCTTACAGAAAACTCTTTTATGTAATGAGAAACTGTAGTGCCATCATTTCTGGCTTATTCTGTATAAAGTTCACAGTCTTTATTTATGGAAAAAACACTGGTATGCTGCTGAAAAGTCTGTTATGAAACATTTGCTGTTAGTATAAACTGTCAGTGAAACCTTGAAGTTAAGCTGGCTGCTGCAGTAAAACTGTACTTGAAAGGGTCACTTACTGCAGCTGTTTCTGTTGAAGTTTTGCTGATACTCGCTCAGTAGAACACACGTAGTTGAACGAAACATGGAGTGCTGCACTGGAATGAAAACACTGCTATTCCATAGTCTGTAGAACACATGTAGATTGACTGCTGATGCAAGGTTCTATGGGGTATTGGGAGTTACCCCAGTCATAGTGGCTCACCATTGTAAGAATTGATAAGACTGTACTGTACTGTAATTAACTGGAAACACTGAAACGAGTCTGAGAATGAAAGTCTTTATTTGTTAATTACCCAAACTCTTGCAGAATAATTTCCAGTCTTTCATTTATGGACTATGTCTTGTGTACTTTTCAGAATAAATTCTCCAAAGACTGTGGTTCATTCAGTAAAGCTTTATTACATGTTCACAATTTCTGAATAATGTCTTCATTAACAGTGCTGATAAACAATATCCAAAGTCACTGCACATCATATTCTGATTGTCCTGAGCAATGTAAACTAAAATAATAATAGTCTTTATTTGACCTGTCTTCTGTACTCAGGCAAGAGTGCCTGTATTGTAGCTTAATCTTCTTTGTAATGACAGGTCGAACAAACTAACTAACCTTAACTGAACTGTTATCCTAAACACAGCATATTATATTGCTTCAGTCTTGTAATTTTCCTTATTCACTCCTCCTAACCTTGGTGTCAGGCTTTGTCTCATATGTGCTTTATTTAACATTCCATTAAGAAACATTCTGTAGCTGGCAAGATTGTATCTTTCCCTTGAAAAAAAACATTGCTTATTTCTGTGTTTTCTACACACTTTATGCTTATCTTTCATTTCTAATAAACTCTGTCATGCGTAACCAGCAAGGTTATTCTTTCTTTCTGCTTAACTGTCTTTTATGCATAAATAAAACACAATGTCTAGGTTTATTTTACCCTTTACCCAGTCTAATGTCTGATAACTACTTTGAAATGGAAGTCCCTAATCTAACAATACTTATGCATATTATCCAGATACTCAGTTATTGTCCTTTTTATCCCTGTGCAGTCTTTCATTTTCTTATTCTGCAATACTCTAACCTTTGTCTGCCCTTCTAAGTAGTTCCTATTACTTTTTTTCCACATTTCTTTCACCATTTTCTACCCTTCTTTTTTAAACTGCATTTTCATTTTATCTCACTCTCTAGTTATCCATTCTGAAGAAATTTCTGTCTTCCTAATAACACTAGAATCTTTTCCACTATGTATTCCTTAAATTCCTCTCTTTAACAGGTAAATTGAGAAGTGACAGATTTTCATTTGTACATCATTGTTCTGCACCTTTGTATTAGGTTTTTATTTGTGCAGGAGCTGAAATATTTATTGGGGATGTGCATCAAAGCTTTTGGTTAAATGCAGTCTAATTATTTGCCTGTGAAATAGAATTTCTATCCAGTGTAGCCCATTTATTGTACTTGGGGAGTAATAATGTAAATTCTGTCTGAGCTCTTGCTACTAAATTCACATCTTCCATTCCAATTTTTCATGTATTTCTTCATTTATGCCCCCATGATTATATCCTCACTGTTTCAGATCAAGTTCCAGTCCCTACCTGTAAGTAATTTTCCCTGGTGAAAGCTGATTATTTCTCTCATAGATCCACAATGGCAGTTTTTGTTGGAATTTAAATACATGCCAGCATAATCCCCATAGCCTTTTACTATCACAAATCTACTACTGTTGTATTTTTTTCACTTCTATCGCTATTGGAACCCCTCTTGGAATCAGCATTATACTTTCCCTTTTCGTTTGTCCGTGATATTCTCCATCTTTAAATCCTTTCTTTGTCAGTCATATGCTCATTTTTATCCAAAGTGAATCTTTTGTATCATTGCTATTTGCACCCTACATTTCTGAATATAATTTAGTACTCTTTCTTTTTGTCTGTACCTGTAAGGCAATTTGCATTCCATGAGCTGCACAGAGTAACCATTGTGATAAAAAGCTGTTAGTACCACCTATTAAGCATGATCGTTTTTTGAATGTATACTCCAACATTTAGCTTATATACACACACTAATCTGTGGCAGGCTGAGCACTCATGCACTTGCTGCTTCTCATCTCTATTTGAACCAGTGTCATGTTTGTAAAGACTTTTTGCTTTGGTGAAAACACTGAAACAAAACAAAAAAAAAATAGATTTTCTGAAGCCTTATCCCTTGTTAATTTAGAGCAAACACACACAGTTATATACATTTTTAAAAGAATGAACTTTGCCCCTCCTGATAGGAGCAGTTGTCTTAAGTCAATGGCTGCATTATTTAATCTAAAACTAAAATTATCCATGTTAAAGCACCTGTTACAGCCTGAGTGTCCAGTTATACACAGATTGCCATCTATTTTTCTCTGTTCCCCTCCCATTTGGACCTAAGAAAATGTGAACTGGCTGTCTATAAATAATTAATGAAACTGTGCAGTATTGTATTAAATACAGTTAAATATCAAGGCTACAAATGAGGCAACTAGTTATATAGCTTTTTAAATACCCCCAGTTTCAGACTTTATTTTGTGCTGAGCTTTATGCCACTGTTTCCTTTAAGTATTAATCTCAATGTACCTCTTACATTTATCTCAGCAAAGAGTGCTCAGAACTCTCAAGATTAATTGCTTGCACCTACAGACAAAAGACAGCAATGGAAAAATAAATAACTTTGCTAATGCATGAAAGAATTGTTGTAAATTTCACTCAGGACATACTGTTCAGAATTCCAATGGCCATCTGTAACTTGCCAACTTTTTGACTCGTATTGAGTACATTTGCTAATGGACATAATGGCTGAGAACTTTGCCAATGCATAAAACTTACCATTTCCATGCCTTCCATTATTTTGTCTTAGTCTTCACATCTATTTGCTTTAAAAAGTTATCTATAGCTTAAATCAAGGACATTAATCTTGACAACCACCCCATGTAAAGCATGGGAAATTGTCAGTTCTGTATATAATATGATCAGTGCACTTATACACCTTACCCAGCAGCCCATGATCACAACAGTGTATTAACTTTAGCTTGTTTATGTCCAGCCCATTATATGTAGTTACATTATGAAGCCTGTGCGTCTTAACTGAGAAAAAGTATCTGCTTACTTTAATATGTTTAACACCTATAGCAGTCACAAAGACTCCCCATTTTCATGTTTAAAATACCCATGACCACACAGTATGTAAACTGCTTTACAGCTTGCAGTTTACATCATGAATTTTTATATGGGTATTAATAAGAACATAAACAGTTTTACTTGAAGTTACTTGTTTATGCCCTTCAGTGTCCTGTTAAACAGGAATGACACATAGAGTAGTATAGGCTTTCCAATCCCCCTCTTTAACAAAGCCAACAAAATTCTTGTGTTTTCAGACACTTTTTTTCTTGCAAAACCGCATTTTGCGTGTCTGCTCCCACATCAGATCAGATTAATGTTTTAGACACCCACTTGTTCACTAATTACAGTGGTTGACTGTCTTCTTCCTGATCATCGCCATTTCCAACACAAGTCTGTCCTTTAAGTCAAAGGTACTCCTGATTCTTTTTCTCAGTTCTTGCTTTTTCAGTCTCTCAAGCATTTCCCTTTGGAGTAATGGAAATGGTTTCACTGGCAAAGTCTTTCTGTGGGTGTTGTTATTGTCAGAAAAAAATGAAAATCATTGTCTACTTCTGCCTGCTGGCTTAGTCTGTGTTGGATAAGTTTTATTTCCTCCTTAGTTTGCTTTACATCAACAATGTCTTTGGTCATCCTGGAAAAATAAAATCTGAAGTATGTTGGATATAGCATCTTGAACCTCAGACCTGCCTCTCAATATTCCCTAACTGATGGGATAAACTTGCTTCTCTTCAGCCTGTTGCACAATGAATAATCATTTTACAGAAACAATTTGTTAAAACTGTCCTCTTCCTCCACAGTCTTGTCAGCAGCAGCTCTTTCTGCTGGTATGATTGTATCTTACTGATACAGGTTTTGACTGCTGCTGCTTTCTCATGGCCAGATTTGGAGCATACACATGATGTTCCCTCTGTATTAATAAAACTTGCTGTGGAACACCATGCAGGTTGTTCAGTTGTACTTTCATAAAATGAATTCAATCTGTTCCTTCCAGAAAAAATCTCAGGATCCAATGCTGTCTTTTTTTGCCCAGTTCAACCTTTGAGTTATTGAATCTGACAGGATCCAACCTTAGCATGTTTTAGAAACTGTGGATCCAGGCCTCTGGCTCATTCACTACCCACAATCCCTCTCTTTCTCCAAAATATCTGGGATCTCATTTGCTGCCTGATCAAGAAGGATGTGTTTTCAAGGGCTGTGACATACAGTATTTTCTAAGTCTTTAGAATTTTTGTCTCAGTGCCATCTCCAGCAATTTTTTACCCCTTTCATCACCCCCGTCTTAATATCTGTGTGTGTGTGTGTGTGTGTGTGTGTGTGTGTGTGTGTGTGTGTGTGTGTGTGTGTGTGTGGATTCGTATCACTTCACTGAAAGACCATTTCACAGACACCCATTTTACTGCGACCAAATCACCTAAAGTTCATTTCACTGAAAGTTAATTTCACCTGAAACTCATTTCACTGACAAGTAGTACTCTAAGGCAAGTCATAGGTATATGTCCTTTTCCCCACTGTAGTGCTATCCTGGAGTTAGTATATATAGATAGGGGGGTGTGGGGGACACAACCCCCCACATAGGGGGTGGGGGCATAGCCCCCCACTTAACTTGGTTTTCTGTTGTCTGGTTTTGTTTTACATTATTTGGTAAAACCGAACTAGGTGGGGAGCTATACTTCCCACCCACCCCCAATGTGGGGGTCTGTGCCCCCCACACACCCCCAGCTATATATACTAACATCAGGATTGCTCTACAGTTGGGAAAAGAACATATACCTTTGACTTGCCTTAGAGTACTACTTGTCAGTGAAATGGGTTTTAGGTGAAATGAACTTTAGGTGATTTGGTCTCAGTGAAATGGGTGTCTGAAATTATCTTTCAGTGAAGTGATATGAATCCGTATGTATATGCACACACACGTGTGTGTATATATATATATATATATATATATATATATATATATATATATATATATATATATACACACACACACACACACACACACACACACACACACATATTTATGTTATGTAAAAAAAAAAAACTTCTTTTCTCTCCTAGCACTATTTGCCATAGTTAAATATCATAACTTAAAAGTTATCTTTTCTTTCTGTAGTGCTATGGATAGTGCATAGGTTTTTCTTTGTGACTGGACTGTGTTGTTTGCCAGTATGCCTTTCCATGGCAGACAAGGTCAAGGATTCAAAAAAATTGGACGGCCTGCTCACAAGATTTTGCCAGAGGATCCACACTCCCTTTGTGGATACTGCCTGAGAACATCGCATCTAGAAGATGAATGCAGAGTTTGTTTCATTTGCTACCAGGCCCATATGGAGATGTAGGGACAAATTAGTATTAAAAATGAAACGCATTGTCTCCTTCTGCCTGTTGGCTTGCTGTGTGTTGGATAAACTTTATTTCCTTCTTAGTTTGCTTTACATCAAAAATGTCTTTGATCATCCTGGAAAAAATATTGTGAAGTATGTTGGATACAGCAGCTTGAATCTCACACCTGCATCTCAATGTTCCCTAACTGATGGGATAAACTTGCTTCTCTTCAGCCTATTACACAATGAATAATGATTTTACAGAAACACTGTGCTGTCCCCAGTTGTTAAAACTGTCTCCTTCTTCCAGTCTTGTCAGCAGCAGCTCTTTCTGCTGGTGTGATGGTATCTTTACTGTTATGGGTCTTGATTGTTGCTACTTTCTCATGGCCAGATTTGGAACATACATAGGGTTGCCACCTTTTCAAATGCCCAAAGTGGGACATTTTTGGTACAAACGTCAGATTTTGCAGGCCAAAACATACCCACGGCCAGTACAAAGTACATAACTTCACTTTTTTTGCCTAACTAAAGCTTATTCTTGTAGTATTTCAGTTGCTTATTCTGTTTCTTATAATATTTAGGAGTTTCAGATACAGAATAATTGTTTTATGCAACTATTACATAAAATGTAGGAAATAATTGTGTCCTAAAATCTCAGGATATTTGCCATTTTTATAATTTTTTTGCAGGACACAACTGCCCAAAGAGGGACTGTCCCTCGCAAAGTGGGACAGGTGGTAACCCTAAACATACACATGATGTGCCCTCTCTATTAATAAAACTTGCTGTGGAACACCAGGCCAGTTGTTCAGTTGTATTTTCATAAAATTAATTCAATCTGTTACTTCCAGTTTCTCATGTAAGCAAATAAATCTCAGGATCCAAAGTTGTCTTTTTTTTGACCAGTTCAACCTCTGAGCTATTGAATCTGACAGGATCCGACCTCAACATGTTTTAGAAACTGTGGATCCAGACCTCTGGCTCCTTCATTACCCACAGTCCCTCTATTTCTCCAAAATATCTGGGATCTCATTTGCTGCCTGTTCAAGAAGGATATGTTTTCAAGGGCTATGACATACAGTATTTGCTAAGTCTTTAAAATTTTTGTCTCAGTGCCATCTCCAGCAATTGTTTTCTCTTTTCATCTCCCCCTCTTAATATCTATGTGTGTGTGTGTGTGTGTGTATCTATACACACACACACACATATTTATATTATGTACAAAAAAACTCTTTTTCTCTCCTAGGGATATTTGCCATAGTTAAATATTCTAACTTAAAAGTTATCTCAGCCCCTCCATTGGGATCTCCTATTCCAGTCTGTCCTTCAGATCCAATGCCCACAGGTCTGAACCTCCCAGGATCACTCATGTCGGAGCCAATAGTCTTGTCAACTTCTTTGACTCTAACAGTATCTATCACTGTCTCAACTCTGATGACTTCAGATCAGGATGGGTGTTATAGTCAGAGCTTCGGTGCTGGGACTTGAGGTGTGCATTTGATACCAAAACTTTTGGAGCCATCTCTCTCCCTCAGTGCCTCAGCAGTCCATAGCTCAACTTTGGATCCCAGGTAGGTCAGGTCATGGAAGGATAGGAACTGACTTCAGGAATTAGAAATCACAGTCAATCAAGCAAAGAGCCAGTTGAGACCCTAACAACAAATAGAGTTCATTGGATGCCACTTGAAAACGAGCAATTAGATAGCCAGCCTCCCAGAGTCCAGGATTGTATCTGTACATCAGGTAGCCTTTAAAGTTCTCCAACCAACCCCCCCCCCCCCCCAAGAAGACTTAGTCTTCGACTGTTAGGGCTGATGGCTTCGACAGTAACATCAGTTCCTCTTACCAGACACCACATGAGAGTTCTTCAGTGGACCCTTTCTGTACAGTGTTCCCAGATTTCACACCCTCTTCATGTTCCGATTTGTCTGATGCCCATTTGCAGATCTCACATCAGATGGTGGTTGATCTTGACAGATTTCCTCGAAGGTCAGCTGTTTTCCCCACATCTCCCCATGACCTTAGTAACCACGAGTATTTCCTTCCTGGGGTGTGGGACATTTTGAAGGGAAGATGGTCCAAGGTTTATGGTTGAGCATGGAGGCCAGTCTCCACATCAATGACCTGGAGATGACAGCAGTTCTCTTAGCATCGTAGGCTTTCCAGGACTCTCTCCTCAAGGATGTGATCTCTGTACAGATGGACAACATGACAGTACTCTGGTAAATCAGCCGGCAAGGGTGAACCCATTTATATCCTTTATCCCGGGAGGCCATGAGAATGTGGCAATGGGTGATGCCTCCCTGTGTCTGGTTGTCTTTCTCGGTTCTGGTCTCCCAACCCTCTTCAGGCAGGCCTGCCTTCCACGCGATGGAGAGTGCTCTTGCTTCTTGCAGCACTCCTTCGATGGTGGAACCCTAGTGTTCACCCCCCTGAGCTACATCTGTCACAGACCCCCCCCCCCGGGACACTGGGCAGAGAAGCCGGACACCCCTGTTCAGGGCACCTGGTTTTCTGAGTCCTCCTCAGAGACCCCCACTGAGGAGCCCCCCTCGAAAGAAGACATGCACGAGGAATCACATGGACTCACCCAAGGAGTCTTTAATGGAAGACACAGATTACGATGATGGTGAAGGGTCCCCACAGTCACCTCCTGGTGATGTCTCCTTTGGAGACATCTTGGAAATGTTAAAGCAGAGAGGTGACTGGAAGCCCTCCAACCCTTTGTCTGAGGAGTCTGTGTTCCTGCAGGCTTTTCGCACCCGGCCTTCTGTCTCTTGGGTGACCCCACCTGCCGACGAACTCGTCCAGCTCGTTGTGCAGCGTGCTTAGAAGAGCCCTGATTCCATTGAGGCGATCCCTTGGAGACCAGACAGAATTCTTTCTTTTCCCGAGGATAACCTGCATTGGTCCAAAGGGTTACCAATTGATGCTATGGTGGTGGTGGCGGCCACGAAAAAGGACTTGGCTGAGGAAAGTCCCGCTGTCCACCGCCCAACAGGGAGTCCCGGGCGGTGGACAGACTTGCAAAGTGTGTTTTTGCATCCAGGGACCTTTGTCATACAGTCCCTGAATTATTTGGCACATTTTACAAGGCTCCAGAGGGACTTGATCTCCGAACTCTCTGGGACGCTTGCAGGACAGTTGTCTGATGAGGTCAGGGACAAAGTGGCCTCACAGCTCACAACCCTGGAATCAATATCCAACTCGTCCATTAGGTTGCTGTCGCATGCAACCGAAGGGGCAGCTAGAGCAGCGGATTCGAGCATTGTCATGAGGCATCATGCCTGGATGCGGATTTGTGACCTCGCAGGCCCCTTCAATTCTTCCTTTCTGAATGTTTCCATCGATGCTTTGTCCCTTTTTGGCTTCAAAGTGAAGGACACGCTAGCCAGGTGCGAGCAAGATGGAAAGACCCTGTCTACCGTAGGCTTACGGTTTTCCAACCCTCAGTGTACCTTCTCCAGGAATCAGAGGAGTGGAAAGATGTGGCATAAGAAATCTCAGCGTCCCATCCATGCCGCATGTGGTGATGATACTTGCAGAGGCAGAGGGGGTAACAATTCCGGAAGACTCCCCTATAGAGGCAGAGAGGCTCCTCATAATCAGGGCTCCAGGGATTCCTTCTCTGTACAGCCTTATCAGTGCTCCTGAGGAGCAGCCCAATTGCTTACCTCTGGAAGCAGTTGAGGGTTGTTTCCCTCTGCACCAAGCTGCCTGGCAATCCATCACCACCGATCGTTGGGTGCAAAGCTTTATCACCAGAGGTTACACCATTCTTCTTTTTTGTCAGCCAAATTTCCCAAGAAAACTTCCCAACGTTCCACCCAGTCAAAGGGAAGAAGCAGCTTCAGAGATTATAAATCTGTCTCAAAAAAGAGTCATCCAACTAGTCCCACTAGACCAATGCGTATCCAGATTTTACTCAAGATTCTTTTTGGTGCCAAAAAAGACAAGGGACTAGAGATCCATTTTGGACCTCAGCAGCTTAAACAAGTCTGTCACCCAAACCAAATTCCGGATGGTCACGGTTCAATACATTCTCACCTTTTTAAGAGAAGGCAATTGGGTGTGCTTTGTAGATCTCCAGGATGCGTATTACCACATCAAGATGGACAAACGCTCCAGGAGTCTGCTTCGCTTCCAGCTAGGAGCCAGTCATTATCAATTCCGTGCCCTGCCATTCAGTCTCTCTACAGCCCCCAGAGTGTTCACAAAATGCATGGCAGTGGTAACAGCTCACTTGAGACTAAAAGGATTCTGGGTGTTTCCAAATCTGGATGACTGACTCCTTTCTGCCCCCACCGAGCATCTTCTGGTAACAGCACTGCATTATACTCTCTCTCTGGCAAAACTGTTGGGAATAATGTTACATTGGGAGAAATCAAACCTTATCCCTACACGACAAATAGAGTTCATTGGAGCAGTCTTCAGTACTCAATCCTGTCTGGTATCACTCCCTCTCTATGGCAGCATCAATCCCAGTAGTGCCTGTAGCAAAGCTACACATGCGGATTTTGTAGTGGCTCCTTCTGTGTCAGTGGTTCCCAAACTATCACCCCCTCGGTTACCAGATTCGAATAACCAGCTTCTGCAAACAGGACCTGCTTTGGTGGATGAGGCCGGATGTAGAACATTGGAGTCGTCCATTTCAATCTCCTCAGCCCACAGTCATTGTGACCACAGATGCTTCCCTGATTGGGTGGGGGGGCAATTTCCAGGGAAAGACTGTCCAAGGCACATGGTCCACCTCAGAGGCCCACCTGCATGTCAGTGTTGTGGAACTGAGAGCTGTGCTGTTAGCGTTGCAGGCCTTCCATTCGGCTCTCCTTTCCAGAACAATTGCAATTAAATCAGACAATATGTCAGTGGTCTGGTTTATCAACAAACAAGGAGGAACCAAGTCCTATCCCCTATGTTGGGAAGCCATGAGAATTTGGCAGTGGGTGATATCTTTCAACTGCTTTCTAATAGCAATGCATATCCCGGGGAGCTCCAGCGTGATTGCAGACAAACTGAGCAGATGCATCCTCATGCCTCACGAGTGATCCCTCTACCCCGAGGTGGCATCAGCAATCTTCAGCCACTGGAGCCAGCCCTGCTGCGATCTTTTCACCTCCCCATCAAACACCAAATGCAGCAGCTATTTCAACCTACTTCCCCTGGCGGGGGAGTCACCGAGGGACATTGTGATCCATGATTGGCCCACGGGACTTCTTTGCGCTTATCCTCCCATCTCTCTGATCTCACAATTTCTAAAGAAAGCTGTTCAGTTGAGATGCAAGGTGATCCTCATCGCCCCATCTGGCCTCAACAAGTTTGGTTCCCCTTCCTTCGGTCTCACCTAGTATACCCGCCATGGATTCTTGACCCTCTACCAGATCTGATTACTCACCCCCAAGGGTTGAGTCACCCAAATCTGTCCAGTCACAAGCTGAAAGCTTGGTTTCTCCACTTCCACTAGTAGCCAGGCAAGCTAATCTCTCCTCACCTGTTCGAGACATCATTCTGGTCTCTCATAAATCATCCACCAGAAGACTATATCAGGATAAATGGAAAAGATTCTCCATCTGGTCCAAGGAACACATGCTAGACCCATATTCGGCTCCAGTAACTGCAGTGCTTCAATACTTGGCTAAGTTTTTTGATAATGGAGCCTCTGCCTCTACCGTACAAGTACATCTAGTTGCAATTTCTAATTTCTACAATGGTATAGATGGCACTCCTCTTATCTCCCTATGCATTTGCAAGGCTTTCCTCAAGGGAGCGTCTCATATCATATGGAACCTCACTCTAGTCCTTCAGTCTTTGACTCAGAAACCTTTTGAACCTGCTGCGAAGTGTGACCTAAAGGTTTTGTCTTGGAAATCCTTGTTCCTGGCAGCCATCACATCTGCCAGAAGAGTCTCAGAACTGCAGGCATTATGTATCAAGAAGCCCTATCTGGTCTTTCATAAAGACAGAGTATCACTTCAGACGAATCCATCCTTTCTCCCCAAAGTTGTTTCCGAATTCTCCATAAACCAGACCATTGACCTGCCAGTGTTCTTTCTGAATTTTGCCAGTAGAGGAGAGTACTGTCTTCACTGTTTAGATGCACATAGACAATTGAGATTTTATCAAGACAAGACCAAACCTATCTGCAAATCTGAACAGCTTTTCCTCTCCTTTTCTGGGCCCAGAATGGGAGACACTGTTTCCAAGGTTACAGTATCAAAATGGCTAAGGGACTGCATACATTTCATCTATTCCCTCAGTAATGAACCTATGCCAAAAGTTAAAGCTCTCTCCACTAGATCTATGGCAACATCTGTAGCTTTCCATTCCAGGGCTTCTATGGATGACATCTGTGCAGCAGCTACTTGGGCCAAGCCTCATGCCTTTATCAATCATTACAAATTGGATTTACTCTCCAGAGGGAGAGCTGCCTTCAGCTCACTGGTAGTCAAGAATGTTCTTCCATAAGGGCCGCCCAGGGATCTGAAGGTAGCTTGGGATTCTGTCCCATCAGTGATGAATGGAAAGAAGATTAACAGCATTTTGTTTTTATTTATTTTTTTTATTTTTACATTTGTCTAGTCTAGCTGGATATATGTCCATTTTCAGTAGAGGCCCGGGGAGAAAAGCTCCAAACACGAACAGTGACAAAATAAAATTATACAAGGACATGATAAAAGCACAATACAGAGGCAGCATTGTTCAACAGAACACTAAAAATTATAGACTATAAAAAATTTTAGTAAAAGTTATACTAAACAATATATCAAACACACTAGAAGCTATTAGCACAATTCAGTTAAGAAAGAAAGAAGTTATATTTGATCGTCATGCTGAGAAGAAAAGAGTAATAATTAGATGTTAAGTTGTCAATCTCGCCTTCATTCTTGCTTGATGGGTTCGGAGCCGATCCTCGGCTCCGACTCGGCACTTGCTTTAGCTCGAGAACTCCTTTTACCAGCTCGAGGCAGCCCCATATCCCATGATGCAAGGCAGTAAGTACCCAGATCTCGTTGCCGCTTGGGAGGTCTTCTCTTTACCAGCTCCTGGTAAGTAGTTCACATTTGTGATATTTAAGCCCCTTTTAGTCTAACCTTTTTCTGACAGAAATCCCTGTCTCTTTTAATTTTTTTTAGTTAGTCAATTTTCCCTATCCCATCCCCCTGTTAGGGTGTGTGTGTGTTGGTTTTTTTACAAAATACCTCTTGGTATTTGTTTAATTTAATTTTGACTGGTGTGTCTGTGTGTGTTGTGTTTAGGCACCATGTCTAAGGAGAGGGTTTCAGGTTTTAAGAAGTGTGACTCGTGCTGTCAGAAGATGTCTCTGACAGACGGTCACACTTCTTGCCTGTACTGTTTGGGCCCTCTTCACCTGCAGGACTCCTGTGCTATTTGTCACTCCTTCAGCCAGAGAGTCCTGCAGGAGGCATAATAAGTTGATTCTCAGGGGTCTTCTTAAGCCGGAGGGCTCTCCGGCTAAGTCGGCTCCACAAAATCAACTAAAACTGCCAAGGCCCAGGCTTCTGTTTCTAAGCCTGCGGCCTCGGCTCCGACTTCATATAGTCGAGATCGGCCCGCTGGAGCGATTCTGGATCCAAAGCTTTAGCGCCGATGGCTATCGGTGCCGTATCTTTGACCACTGTGGTGTCGGCTCGATCGGCTCCGACACCCATGTGGCATCGGGCATTGTGTCGGCTCGATCGGCTCCGACACCCATGTGGCACAGGCATCGGTGTCGGCTCGATCGGCTCCGACACCGTTACCTTGTAGCTGTATCGGCTCGGCTGGAGCCGATACATCGAACGTTCTGCGGCTCCGAGAAGTCGGTGCCGACAGGATCTGTAGTATCGGCTCTGATGGCCCATTCAGGAAGAGGTCGAGGTCTCCTTCCTTGGAGCCGATACTTCGGCCAGCCTCTTCTATCGAACGGAGCCATCGGGCCGATCTTCAAGGTCATCCAGGTTGTCAGATCATGACCTAGAGAGAGTGGTCAGTAGATTACTCAAGTCACAGGTACTGGCCCAAATGCTACACAGTCCGTCTCAGCAGCCGACTGTTGGTCCACACCCCGTTACAGTTCCTCCTTCGACTCTACCCCAGAGTTTGGAGTTGGAGTCTTCGGGCATGGTTACTGCTACGGCTGGAGGACGGATACCTCCTTCTGTTCCTTCAGCCCCTACTCTTATCTCCTCTTCCTTAGAGGGATTCGGTGGTCGGGCTTCCATGGTCTCCTCCGAGGGTGAGTGGCATCGGACCCTTGTCGAGCCCGCTCTTCCCCTTGGAGCCTCGGCCTTGGTGAGCTCGGCTCCGACATCTGCCTCGGAGACTTCCCTTTCGGTGGCTCCTGGAGTTCCTAGCTCTTCGGAGCGGGTTCTCTCGGACCTGCCTGGGAGGGGAGCATTCGAGGTGATGAAGAGTGTACTGGCCACTGGTATCAGTCAGCAGTCTCTTCCCGTAGCTCCTCCCTCTATTGTACCTGTTGACATCTCTGCCACTTCTCTTGCTACAGGACCCAGAGATCCTCGCCTCAGGTTTCCCCATTGGGAATTTCCCTCTTCCGAGGATTCTCCTGATGTTTCGGGAGATCCTCCTAGGAAGAGGACTTGTAAGAGGAAGCATGTAGACTCCCCTGAGTCTGTCACTCGGATACTGACTTTGATGAGTCAGAGGGATCCCCTAGATCCCCTCTGAGGATGTCTCCTTCTCAGACATCCTAGAACTTCTGAAACAGAGGAAACTGGCCCACCAACAATCCCTCTGAGGATGAGTCAGTATACCTAGAGGCGTTTGGATCTCGGCCCTGCACCTCCTGGGGGGGTTTCGGGGGGGGGGGAGGATACCCTTTTTTTGGGGTTTTTTTTTTTGGGAGGGGGGTTGGGTTTTTTTTGGGGGGTTGGGGGGGCCCCCCCCGTTTTTCCCGGGCCCCCTTTTTGGTGGGGGGGTTTTTTTTTTTAAAATTTTTTTTGGGGGGGTTTTAATTTGGGGGGGAAAAAAATTTGCCCCCTTTTTTTAAAAAAAAAGGGGGGGCCCCCCTTTAATTCCCCCTTTTTTTTCTTTTAAAAAAAAAATTTTTTTTTAATTTTTTCCCCCTTTTTTTTTTAAAAAAAGGGGGGTTTTTAAAAAAGGTTTTAAAAGGGGGGTTTTTTTTTTTAAATTTCCGGGGGGGGGGTTTTTTTTTTTTTTAAAAATTTTTTAAAAGGAAAAAAGGGGAAAAACCCCCAAAAGGGGGGTTTTTTGGGGTTTGGTTTGGGGAAATTTGGGGTTTTTAAAAAAGGGGGGGGTTTTGGGGTTTTTAAACCGTAAGGGGGGGGCCTTTTTTAATCCCCCCAAAAAAAATTTTTTTTTTTTTTCCCCCGGGGGGGGGGGGGGGAAAAAAAAATTTTTTTCCCCCCCCCCTTTTAAAAAGGGGTTTTTTTTTTTTTTAAAGGGAAGGTTTTTCCCCTTTTTTCCTTTTTTTTTTTTTTTAAAAAGGGGGATTTGGGGGGGGGGGGGGGAAAAATTTTTTTTTTGGGGGTTTTTTTTTTGGGGCCCCCCCCTTTTTGGGTTTTTGGGGGGGGAATTTTTTTGGGGGGGGAAAAAAGGGGGAATTTTTGGGCCCCCCTTTGGGGGGGGGGTTTTTTAAAATTTTTGGGTTTTTTTTAAAACTTTTTTTGGGGGGTTTTTTTTTGGGGGTTTGGGAAGGGAAAATTTTAAAGGGGAAAAAATTTTTTTTGGGCCCTTTTCCCCCCGGGGTTTTTGGGGGGGAAAGGGGGGAAAAAGGGCCCTTTGGGGCCCCCGGGGGGGTTTTTTTTTTTTTTTGGGGGAAAAAAAAAAAATTTTTTTGGGGGGGGAAAAAAAAAAGGGGTTTTGAAAACCCCAAGAACCCGGGGTTTTGGGGGGGGGTTTGGGGGGGGGGTTTTTAATTTTAAAAATTTTTAAAAAAAAAAGGGGGTTTTTTTAAAAATTTTTTGGGAAAGTTTTTCAATTTTAATTTTAAAGGGGGGAAAATTTTTTAAAAAAGGAAAAAAAAATTTTCGGAAAAAAAAATTTTCCCTTTTTCCCCCGGTTTTTTGGGGGGCCCCTTTTTTTAAAAATTTTAAATTTGGGTTTTTTAAAAGGGGGGGGGGAAAAAATTTTTTTTTGGGGTTTTTTTAATTTTTTTTAAAGGGAAAAAATTTTTTTTTTAAAACCAAGGGGAAAATTTTAAAAATTTGGGGGGGGGGGGGTTTTTTTTTTTTTGGGGGGGGTTTTTTTTTTAAAAAAATTTAAAAATTTTTGGAGGGGGGCCCCCGGAAATTTAAGGTTTCCCCCCCCCCTTTTTTTTTTTTCCCCCCCCCCCCTTTTTGGGGTTAAAATTTTTTTTTTAATTTTTAAAAAAGGGCCCCCTTTTCCCCCAAAACCTTTTTTGGGAAAAAAAAAGGGGGGGGGGGTTTTAAAAAAATTTTTTAAAAAATTTTAAAGGTTTTTTGGCCGGGGGAAGGGAAAGGGTTTAAAAAAAAAAAAAGGGGGGGAAATTTTTTTTTTTTTTCCCCCCCTTTTTTTTTTTGGGGGGGTTTTGGAGTGTAAGTTTCATGGTGGCTATTAATAAGGATCCAGTCTAGAGTGGTTTCTTTACTGCTAGGTTTGTGGATTCTAGTTGGAGTTGTTATTAACTGTGTGAATCCAAAGATGTTTATGTGATTGGTAGGGTTAGAAGAACTGCAAGTGGACCAGTTGATGTTAAAATCACCTAGTACTACTGTCTCTTGGGGTAGTTGGGTGGAGAGGTTACTAAGTAGGTTTTCTAGAGTATTGGTATTATTACCTGGGGGGAGATGCATACAAATTAGATAGATAGATTTGGAGTTATTAATTAGGAGTTTGATAAATAGATGTTCAGATTTGGTATCTAATAATTGAGGTATGTTAAAGGGTGAAATTTGGAGGTTAGGTTTATAGAGAAAGGCTATACCTCCACCTTTTTTAATTTTACGGTAATTTCTAAGGATGTTGTAGCCAGGAGGGGTAATTTCCTGGTGTAGAGTGGATGGTTTTAGCCAAGTTTCTGTGATACATAGAATGTCAAATTTGTGGATTTCAAGGAGAGCATGTAGGTGGGAAATGTTATTGTTGATACTTCTAATGTTAAGGTGAGCTATCAAGAGGGAACTAGATGGTTTTGTTATTGTAGAAACCATAGGCACTGTTAATTTGTCAAGGATATTGGTGTGGTCAGTGTTGGGGCCAGGGTTAGGATGAATATCACCATCTAGTAGGGGGTGCTGCTGGGGGTAGTATAAAGCTTTTGGGAGTTTATAGAGATGATTCAAAGTTTTTCTGGTATTGTGGTATAACATCAAGTAAAGAAGTTATGTCTTACTATAACATTCCATCTGTGTTGTTCATCTTCTTTCATTCATCACTTCCCACCCTCCTTTCCCCTCCAAAGGCTCCTGGGGGATGCTTTGGGTCTAAGTGGTGCCCTAGGGTGGTTGAGCAGAAGTGGCCTCGGATTTACTTCCTTTTCTCTAGCAAACTCAATCTGAGGTAACAGGGAGAAGGGCATTCTGGGTAGAGACTTAGCTCGAAAATTTTTTGGCTGGCTCAAGCTTGGTAAAAGGCTGACTTGGTTCCGAGGGCTCGGAACTGAACTCATGAGTGATGAATGAAAGAAGATGAACAACACAGATGGAATGTTATGGTAAGACTTAACTTCTTTTTTCCTTGAATACAGGTTTTATTTAGCAGGTGATTCAGGTGTGAGGGTCATGAACTTGCAAGATTTTGATATGTTCTCCCTACATTTGTTCATAAAGATTGTGTGTCAGTCTGACAGTCCTTTATGCCAAGTGCAGTATTGCATATTAATCTGAATCAAACCACCTATCGACCTCAAAATCCAGTTGAGTGAATGCTACACTTTTTAGACCCTAGGAAGCAACATTCGGTTTACATCACCTAGTAAAACATTATGATGTCTGGTTTATTTGTTTCATTTGCACCTAATGTGTTATAAGCTCCTGTTAAATACAGCATGTTCCTAACTTGCAGGTTATTTGAACCAGCTGTGCTGGATTTTGCTGTGACTCTGTTATCAAGCCTCTTCACAGATGCAGAGTCCACTCTGCTATGGGATTTGCTGCCTCTGTGGCCCTTTTAGAGGGGTTTTAATAAAAGAGGTATGTGAAGATGTATCCTGGTCCTCTGTGTGCACACTTTTGAAGCATGGCAAACTGGAACTCCAGCCTAAATCAAGAGAAGAATTTGCTACAGCTAGCATCCATGGTATGTTGAGTGGAGCCTGCACATGATTTTCAAGTATATATCTCAGATTCTACTGTGTCTGATTTACTGCAAAGGCTGGAATGAAGGGCAGCTGAGAGTTAAGTTATGTGAGAATTGTACTACAATAGTTTATGAATTTTGTTCCATGTTCTGATGAGAGCTACGTATCTTATCTGTCTGTTGTCCTTTGTATTGTGTGTCTGATTTGCTGTCTGTCTGTTTGTGTCATTAGGTTGTTTTGTGGTCTTGCAAATTCAGTGCAAAAATCATGGGTGGGTATTGACCATAAATGGTTGTAAAGGTGTTAGCATGCAGCCTTAGCTGGTACAGTAAGAAGTACTTAAGGTAAGGTGTACTTGGTAACAGCCTGCTGCGTTTGGCATATCAGTATGCTGTAGTTGCCATTGTGAAGCATCTTTTCTTCTTACAACTGAATTGCCAGCAGGAGATAGTTTGCCTGAGTTGGAGGTCCAGAGTACAGTTTACATCATATATTGAAAATATTTCTAATTCATAATTGATTTGAGCTGCAACACAAAAGACACACACTGAATTTCCTCCCTGCATTCTGGGTTATCACTTATTTTTGTGTGTAGCAGGAGAAATGACCAGTAAGGTGGTAAGAAGGTTCAAATGAACGTAAATAATCATAGAGAAATGTTTAGCTTTTGGCATAATGTCTTGACAAGGGCTTTCTGTGCACATTTGAATTGCTGGAAGGACGAAAATGAAACAATTCACTTCTCTTTGTGAGAGACTCATGGCAGCTGTTTTTTTACATTTGGAAGACTACATATGAGGAAATCAGGAAAAGCATATTCCATCAGGGTCATATGAAATTACTAATAACAAAATGTTGATTGTATCCTACCCTTAAAGTTACTTATCATAGACAGAATTTTTGAAAATCTCTTAGTTTTCCCTTAGTATTCCTTGCATAGTGAACAGCAGGGAGCAGGACTTTTTTAGAGCTTTGTACTTTCTCCTTAATAATGAAGGTGGGTATCACAACATTTCTAGAAGCAGTGCATCTTCCATGCATTCATAGTGTGTCTGCAGCTACCATGAATATGTGAACGCCATTTGCTTATGAATGCCAGCTGAACCATAAAGTATGTCGTACACTAATTCCATGATGATGCACAGCTGGTAGTGTTTTGCATATAACTAGTAAGGATGCCTTCTCTGCCACATGACCTCACAGACCTTCTGTAGGTATTTATGCAACTCCAGTCATGAAATAAATATAAATGTAAAATATAAAAATAAAAGTTCTTCAACTGAACCTAATAGCTGCAGAGTGGTACACAGAACTCCAGATGTTATTTCTGCTTCAGAAAGCCTGCCTGTTTAGAATTGTCATGAACTTCTGCATTCCTAGACACTGAGGAACGGGAAAGTTGTTCACTTCAGTCTACCTTGCTTGAAATTTTCTTATGTGCTGTCTCTTTGTTCTCTGATCTCAATGATTTGTGATATGAGCTATTTCAAGTTTAAAGGAAACTAGGAAGTCATAGTTAAGCATAACTTATTTGCAGTGTGGGGCACAAATAGTGTGAAGCCTGACAGTTCTGTTACTGCTTGACAGTATTCTTGTCTGACTATGTGATGCAGACAGGAGAAGCCTTGACTGTGACCAGGCAACCTGAGGTTGATTAGTAACTCCAGTACTGGTGGAGCTAGGCAGAGAGGGAAAGGTGTGAAGGGATGTAGCTTCACTCACCTCTCCTGGGGGAGGGATGGGGTGTGGTCACTCGGTGAGAACACTGTCTGGTTTTGATTTTCCCAGGGGATACAGGAGAAACCACAGCCCATACTTGAGGATGGGAGGCAAGGTGGCTTGCTGGCAGTGTGCATGCAGATATGAAGGATGACCAATATAGTCAGCTCAAGGGACACCCCCTTTCTCCCTAGTAAATTGAGCTGGCACACAGGACATATGGCTTAAAGGAAAACTCCACTCTAGAATTAAAAAATATGTTTTTTTCAGTCTATCTTTGTTTCCAGACCTATTTTAACACCTAAAATTGACTCTAAGTGCTTTATTAGTCATTTTAGCTAGTTTACCACAGCATGGCTACCAATGGGGCTTGCTTTATCAACGTGATCTTCTTCTCCTTCAGGCCTTTCTCTTTCCCATAAAGCATTTCAAGTCTCCTTTCTGTGACTCATGCCAGACATAAGGAAGTAACTGTGAATTCCCATGCCATTGATATATAATGGGAAATCTGTGACTCATTGTCAGTTTGTATTCCTTCTGTGTTAAGTCTGCTTCTTTTCTGTTGCTGATCACCCTTCATTTATGTTTAGACCAGAGCTTGCTTTACAGTATAATTTGAAGTTATCTAGCAGCAGACAGAGTTGTAGCTAAATTGGATGCCTTTGTTGTAAATGTTCTTTTGTAGTCCTGCATGAATTAACAGTCCCCTCCTCCCACACTACTTCAGAGGTATGAAAACTGTCACTGCAACTGACAGCTCAGAATTGAGTGCCATTCAAATGTCTTCCCTCTGCCTGCAGAATCATTTGTTAGGCAGCAGCAGAAAGATTTATGTAAACAATTTCAATTTAAATTTCGTACAACAGTCGAGGATAACTTTTGATTATTTCATTGTGTACACTTTTTTTTATTTCCTCCTTATTTCTACAAGACATTATTATGTTAACTTATGTTTGTTTTACAATCTCTCTGAGGAACATCAGCCTAGTGACATGTTTTTTTCTGTATTTTCAATGACATTTGCATCATCACACATTTTGAAGGACTGTAAAACAGTAGACTGCAAACCTGTGAATATGATGCTGGCACAGCAACAGCATGTACTGAAAACACACTGTTTTCTATACTCCATGCAGTGAAATTTTTTTTTGGTGGCGGGCTACTAATTAATTTTTTGCATGTATGTATCACTTGCATAATGCACATACCTGAGGCACTTTGGGAGCTTAATATGATCATCTCTAATTTAGCTGATACTATTTAGCAATCATTTAGTCCTTTTCCATATTAGTACATTTACTTTGAGGCCCTCCCTGCCTTTCTTTGTGCAGATTTCAAATCTTACTGCTACACTGGTCATATATCGAGCTGTTAATTGGCAGTAGACACTACTCAGCCAAACAGTTATTCATATTTTTCACATTACTAATTTGACTTCAGTATCTTTAAAACAACAAAAGGGACGTGCAGTTTGCAGAAAACATCACGTAAGAGGGTTTACACCATTCACTAAAATAAGGATTGCAGCATCCAATTTGCAGTTGTAGTAACTAAACTTGTCAAGTCAGGCAGTAAAGCACACCGGAGTAATACTAGTCAGTGTCACGAATACAGACTGACAAGTTTGACTCCATAACTTTCCTGTCTACGTTATTACAAGTCACTGTACCAGGCAGTGCTGTGTGCCCTTTTGGCAGTATTGCACATCTTACTCCAAGTTCTCGTAAATATTGCCACCTGAGATCCATAAGCGCATGTCATAGTGCTCTACCATTTGTGCAAATGTGTGTAGGCCCTACAAATTACTTAAGGATACCTAAAATACATAAAATACATGTATCACATCACACAAACCCCTTTGCCATCAAAATGGTGACTGCTGCATTATGTTGTGCTGTCTCACACTGTGCATCAGACGTTTTAGTACATGTTCACACAAGTTACAGTGTGTCAAGGGTACCAGCCATCATCATCTGCACAGGTGACAGGGAGCACACTACACAAAGGCTTGGACTATAAACGCGGTTAGGAGGGCATAACTGCCACACAGGATTTTGAACATTGTGATTCCTGTACCATGTCACCACCAACTTGCTTATCAGGCTCATGTCTAACAATGAATTCCTTCTCGGTGACTGTGCAAGAGTGTCTATGGAAATTGGTTTCTGCTAGTTACATAACCTCAATCTATTTATGGTTTACAGTACATACATCCAATGTCTTTGCTTAGTATGATTTTTTTTCCTTTATCCTGGTGCATGGCCTAATCAAATTCAGTGCACTACTGCAACTAACAGACTCTCTGAAATACCTAAGTGTATCAAACAAAAATAATGATGCAATTACATATCTGAAATAGTCATGAACACAAAAACCATGCACGACCAGCAATATACTTATCCTACGGGTGTGCCTGCATTCAGTGTGCCAAAATAAGGATACAAGATTTCCAATTAAATTAACTATGTGCATGAATGTTTGCTATAACACATAGTAATTCATCAACTGCACGTCCACTAATTAGTAGCATTGACCTACCACTGCCTCTCATTTTTATGTTACAATCCACCGATCATTGCGCTTCCCTTCCAGTTGCACATCAAACATTCATAATAGTGTCACACCGCCATGCTTTCAAGTCAGCAGACCATAACCTATCAGTTTCCCTTCGCTTACAACATCTAACATAGCTGTTTGTCAAGCACGTCGTCAGCAGACAATGACCATTGCAACTGTTAAGTGTTTCTATTATATCACCACAGAATGTAATCGACTGACTGCCATTGAACCCTCCCATTCCCTCTCCTTTCTTAGTGCATCATGCAACAGACACAGTTACAACAACCATTCCTCTCATGGGTCAGTCTCAATGTCCATCACCCTTGGTACAGCATGCCTCTGCAGTGTTCATGTCCAGCAATGTGTAGTGAGCTGAAACCTGTTCCAGCTGGTATTCCTGAATGCTGTTATCACTATACATTTTATCTTCGCACTATAACCACTTTGAATATGGCACCCTAGAACCAATGCCACTCTTGCTCCAACATACTTCCCTCACCATAAAGAAAACAATCATGTATCACACACTATCATGACAGTTCCTTTCAGTAACAAGTATGCATATTGTCTACCTTTCAAACTCGCTTATCAGCTGTCGTCTTTGCTTCAAGGGCTATCGTTATGAACTTAATCACACTTACCTTGGCTGTAATATTTCCTTTGTGCAATATTTACCATGAGTACTCTGCCGATCCTTTCACTTCGTTCAGGTTATATTTCTTCAGTTGAAATCTCCACATTCACATCGCCTGTAAATGCACATCAATAACACATACTGTTAGGTTACAGATAAAAATACTTATGTATGACTTGATCCTTACTTCTTGCATGCTGTAAAATCACCTGTGATACCCACCTTTGCTGTCAGCTCAGTAATTATGGCATCCATGTCAAATACCATTTCCATCGTCACTTGGACGGTTCTCTCCAGCAATGTTCATGACAGCAAAGATTTCATTACCGGAAAATGGATCACACAACTTTCACATCACCTTTTCTCAATCACCAGGACTCATAGACGAGAGAGAACCATTGGAAAAAATTACACCATTATATGCATACACACTTTACATGGATCAGCTGTTGCTCTGTATATATTAATACCCACTCAGACAACTCATTTTCAGCTACTATACACTGACATGTCACCTGAAATATAACAGGTTGTATATCATTAGCTAAGGCCAGTCCCTATTTTCTCACCCATACCACCCATGTTCAAAGCGATACAAGCCTTCACCGTAAAAACGTGTAAAAGTGGATGAAAACCAAGACTAACTTCAGCTGATACAGTGCAAGTGACACAAATGGAATGTCCCATCACATCCACCAACTACATTAAACTTTCAAACATGAGTTAACATCAGCTTCTGTCACTTTCAAGGGACATATAAAGCTTGAGGGACTCAACCACTTCACAAATTATCACTAGTAATGCTTCTTCCTACATTAGTTACTGTACTGAATGACACTATTCAGATTGGTCACTTATGTCAGTCTCGCAGACTGACACTGTTTCTCGCGTTATCTTTCAATAACTGCCCTGCCTACAATTTAGTGCATGCGACACAAATTGAATGGCCCATCCCATCCAACAGCTACAGTTAACTTTCATAAACGAGTTACCATCTACTTCTGTAACTGCCTCACCATGACTGTCTCATTTACCAAAAAATATGAAGCTTGACGCACTCTACCATTTCTCATATTTTCAATAGTGACCCTTCTACCAGGATTTTTTTCTGTACTGAGTGACAGTAGTCAGATAGGCCGCTGCTGTCAAAGTCTCGCAGACTATCTGACACTGTTTTGCACTTAATATGTACCAATGGCAGTGCTTAAAAATGTGGCTTTTTCCCATACGCACATGACAAGCAACTTATCCTTAATTTACCCTGGACTTAGTTAGTTAGTAAATAGTCATAAATGTAAATTTTTTTACGTGTACCTTACGACTTACTGCGGAAGCGGGACTGTAACTGTGCAATCACAGTATTTTTCTCTGGACGCTCAGATCTAGCTATGTTTCTGGGCAGCTCTGGTACTTGCATAGGATCCACACTCAGACTACCTGTTTTGGCAGACACTACGTTCATCATGAGGTCATAAATGTAGTCATACCTCCTACCTTCAAATATAGGCTTTGCTATCCACTCCTGCTTGACCTTGGGATACACTATTCTGTATCTCGCTTGACCTTGGGATACACTGTTCTGTATCTCTTTTCACCAACTGGCCCAGAGCGACTAGAGGGGCACCTAATAACTAAATGCTCCCTATTTTGATTTGCATTGTGTTCCAAGACAGCTAACATTGTTCTTTCTTTCATGCCTCCATAGCTAAAGTGCTCTAACTTTGGACAGTAACGACACAGCAATGCATGGAATACCTTCAGATTGCCAGTATGACAAAACTTTGTCATCTGCTTCAGATCTTTTATAAACAATGTGTTAGTTACAATCTTATGCAGTGCACTGTGGCACTCCCCTCCTTTCTGTAGCAATTTCTTATCAGTCCCTCGAGGGACTGGTACTTCATCTGGACATTTCACATATTTGGTTGCACCCCCCCCAGCTGTGTTGGTCAATCACATGACATGACAGGGACAACCATTTTTCCATAAGTAATACTGGATCTTCCTCACACGTTGCTGTACACCGCCACAAGTGATTACAACTACTGCGGCATCATGGCAGTAAATCCTCTTGTCCTTTCTGTTTGGCAGCCAGCATAATTTTTTTTCGAATGCTTTTGCACGTGCCAAATGTCAAACTCGTGATCTATGTCAGTAAATTGAGTACGCATTAGTGATGCTATACCCCGATGCCTATCTGTTGCTACTAATCCGATACTCACACCCTTACTAATTAAATTTCTCATGCACCTCTCAAAACCTATCTTCTCAAGTCCCACTGATGCCACCCCTTCAAAGACCTGTTCCACAGCAAAATCCAGTATGTATCCTGTGTCTAAATCCATCATACTGTAGGTACAGTACTTAGCGGAAAATCCGGGACTGTCACTGTGTCCATTACCACCTTACCTTATCAGTCTCCCTTCAATGTCATTCAACAGCTCCTTCTGCTGCTCATGCCAATGGAATTGCACAACTGGGAAAAGATATTGGCTCTGTACGTCATAGTATGTCGTCTTTCCTATGAATTCTACACCTAGGTAGGCATAAAACCTTGATATGTGTGCGTAAGTACTACCGCTGAACAGTACTGCGGCGGCACTCATTAGGTTGCCTGCTGGCATTCCACCAAGCAGTGGTTGGCTTTCCCAGCTTACAATTTCATGTCCATTAAAGCAGGACACTTTAACACAAGCAAAAGTTCCAAGTATGGTCTTCTTCTCAATTTCACAAGCTGCTGCCCTGCACACTAGACATATAAGTTTCATCAACAAGTTATCAAGGCATGCCTCAAAAACAATTAATTTTTTTTGTCCAACAATGTCTTCCTCCTCTGACAATTCCTGGAATGAATCATCTGCCTCAGACTGAGACATGCTTATTGAGGATTCTCCCCAGTCTGGGTCTTCCAGATTCTCATTACCCATGTTTGCTATACTTCCTTCAAACATACAATCCTCACTAGTGTTGTCACTACACATGCTACCCTCATTTTCTTCTTGGACCTGCACTGCTTCAATGCAAGACTGTACCATTGAATGATGATTACTCGCACTCTCTACATTAGTAAGACCTACGTCCTCTTCTGTGCTTGGCTTCAAAGCATTTCTCTTCTGTGTGCATTTTGACACCTTACTGTAATTGTGATCTACAAATGTTTGCACTATTTCTGGAAATTGAATAGCAACATTAGGGCTCTGGATCAACTTTACTGCAGATGTGTTACTACTAGTTTCTGGTATATTTGTCTCTATTCCAACACTTACTGCAGTCAGCATATTTTGGGTCTGACAGGACTTGTTCTTCAACTTACTGTTTTACTCAATCTGCTAATCATTACCTCACTGTTGTCCACAATGACCTCTGTGCAGACTGGTCCAAGTTCCATCTCCACCTGTTTAGAATGCATAGTACAGTCATCCTTAGCAGTATATCTCAAAATTGAATGTCATACATTACAATTAACATACACAATAAGGCCGAGTACATAAAAAGCCTTGCAGCATTTTCATGGCTAAAAAATAACCTTTTCACTGCCACAGGTCAGTGTAGGTATGTCAGAATGAGTCATGATAATCATGTTACGAATTGATGTGCTGTGACAGTAACTTGAGGGGCATTCATGCTTGTAATGCTTGTGCTGTGGTGGCCATTTACAAATACATCACAAACACTAAGCCTTATAATAGATGTCCGGAGTGTCAGTCTTTCTAATGTGGTCGTTCAAACACCTGCACTTCTGGTTGCATATCACACATGATTTACAATTTCTACTTAAGTTTCCATACAGTGGTCTGCCATGTCCTCAGACTGACATTGGGACCTACCAGCACAAGAATTTCAAGAGAAACACACCTGTGAAATTGCTACAGTGAATATATTGGACACATGCAGCTATGATACACTCGTCCGTGCCATATCCCTTCATAATTTTTGCATACTGTCTGCTCTGTTTTCCGGGACAAGCTGACCATGGACAAAGTGCTACAATGATGGCCCCAGGTGCCAAGGGATGTAATCCAAAAGTCCACTGGAAAACCCGAAAGAGACTAGAGTGATTACTGATTCACAACCAAAAGGAATCACTGCACACTGATATCATCTGCTATTTCTCTGATGTACTAATTTGGTACATATCACTTACATAAGTAGGATGTATGCCTGACTCCATGTACACACTGGTATTCTGCTCAGTAACGTCCATCTGCGTTCCGTCACAGCGATCCTCATACTCAAATACTGATGCATGCTGCTGTTAATCCAAATGGAGAACAATTAAGAGTTAGACGTTGATGTATGGATGGCTATCCTTTTATGTGTACACACCCTTAAGTTTTGTAGAATGTGTCAGTGCCATCTGTTTATGTACCCTCTTCTACCAAAGTGGGTCATACTCAAATTTTTTTCCAAAGTTGTGTGAATTTGTACCCAAGATTGTGCAACTTTCCCTTTCTAATACACATTACTTCGGCATGAGCTCTTCACACAAAAAGAGTCCTACACACCCTCCTGTTTCAGTCATCTCTACTGCAAAATTCCATTACAGGAAAGTGTTACTGACAAGACTCTTATCCCCTTAACTTTTGGGTCATCAGAACATACATCCTGTAAATGCACATTTTATTTAAATTTAACTACTCATACTTCCACGCCCGTGTGGGGTCTAACTGATACTCACACAGATGTACAACTGTTAGTCAACTGTACCCTAGTCAGTCAGATATCTATTTTCTAATTATCTACTAATTAAATTTGTCGTTATGAAATTTCTCGCTATCACTGCAGTACAAATGTAATAATGCATTGTACTGATGCCTTACTTATAAACCTTTCTGCAAAACTTTTAAAATGGAGTGCATAGGCTCATTTCAAGTGTACTTTTGTCTGATGCAACTGATTTGATTTACCTGCCTATTACTGCTTCTGGCTGTCTCCTCCAAATGTTCTTGCACGGGCTGTGGTTCTGACAGCAGGTCCTCCACAAGCTACAAAATACAGGAGAACAACTTCATATACTACACTGCAACCTTTAATTGATCCAGTGATCTTAATGCACTTGCAAGTGCATCTACAACAGTAACATTTCTGCACACCATTTAGGTCTCAAATACAAGTACAACAGTAATATTTGTGCACATGACTGATGTAGCACAAATACAATCAAATAGTTAAGAATTTTCTCTGTATCTCCACCTGTCTTTACACTACAGATAATGTTGTGATATTTCACATGAACTTCAGTAAGTAACTAACAAGTGACATCACCCTTACAGTGACTATATACAAGCCTGGTAATGGGTCTTTAAGCTTGCTTGCTCAATACTGGTCATTGGACACTAGTGTCTTGACATCTTTTAATAGTAGTTGTTACTGTAAAAGCAGACATACCTTTCTTCGCATATTCTGATCAATATGTTGCACCGAAGTATTCCTTATGTGTTTTTGGGCAAAGTCAAACAGCGTTGGTAGTGCATTGGCCTTCAATATACAACGTGGTCTACGTGGTTTCATGGAATCTGGCATCAATTCAAATCGATAGTCTTAACTCAAACATGTCTTCTTCAGAGTGACGAGAGCACAGGTAATGCTTTGGGGGGTTGCTCACTATCTCCGCCTTAACAAATTCTTGAACGTCACCACATCGACGCACCCACACTGTGCAGAGTTGTGCATTCCGCGGAAATCAGTGGAACGACATACCTTCGGGCATGCGCCCTCTTCTGGTCTGACAGCCATAGGCCAAACACTGTGGCATTCTGTCAAATCCTTGTGAAGAATACTGATTAACCTAATAAAAAAACATATTTATAAATCCATGCAGTTAATGAATGAAAAGTTAGACACCAATGTACTGTAATACACTAAATATTGGCTGCAACAAAGAACTTTAAACAATATATATTTCAGTGCTGCAATGCAATATATATCTGTCTATAAATAGAAATATAAACTTATTGTTAGATGAGCTCATTTCTGCAAAAAAAATGTTTAATGGCCTTGACTACACCTTCACAGAAATGTAGGATGTACTATGGATGTATAACAGTTTGGATGGAATACACCCAGCCATGTACTCATCACAAGGTTTACTTAAAATGTTACAAACCACAACTGCTTTTGTGTGGTCAGTCTGGGTGTGTGTGTACCTGCCCACTTCATATCGCTCGCTCTTGAACAGTAGCCCTTCGAAGCCATAGGCTTCAGTTAACTACCTTCAGTAATCCTGCTTTAGTTTTACAGCTGGAGTAAGCCTATCTCAGTGATTTGGTCGTAATCACAGAGTAACTAAATGCCTTGGCAATTTTTTATTGGACTGCATATAAAGGACCATCATTTATAGCAGCCTGACTGACCATTACAACACACTCACACGCCCTGAATTGTTAATACGTTTGTACTACACATTGTGTCTACAATTTTTCACATCCATTATCTGTCACCCATGATTGACTTGTGTGTGCAATCACATATTACACCAAGGACAAGATCACAGTAGGCAATGACAATCACACTTTGCGACCACCCATAACCCTTTCTGTCAATCGGCGATAAATGCTCAGCAGTGCAGTATTGAGTCATTATACAATGCCAGTACAGATGTAACAATGATATTACACTCGTCACGACTTGTGCTTGACTTCAGAAAATATTGAAAATGTTCAATTTACCTCAGAGATGTAGATCACAGTACACTCCACCGTAAAATGGGTCTGCATTATGTCTGTAGTGAATGCGTAATGCCCAATGAGACATTATGGACACGGACACATTTCCCATCAGTAGTGAACTTCATTGACTCAATACAGCAGTGTACTTAGGGAGGCATCAGCTATACAAGTCCACAGTCTCAACTATTACTAGTTTCGTCATGACCCAGAGCCATGGTCTGATAAGGCATTATTACCCATATCTAGGTTGGTGAGATGATGTATGGCAGGACCATAATTGGCTCTATTGCATACACAGCCATCAAGCATACCACACATTACCTACAGTGCACAACTTGCATGCAGTACACCCAAAGTCAGTATTTACAAAGACATATGACTAATCCATATTTACCTTTCCAGTACATCTGTTATTCACACAGTCTGCTTCAAATAATCGTAAGTCAAAACAATTTCCAAAGAATTCTAACTTTTATTGCCATATACAAGCACATGACATGTTACACTTTCAGACATCCTTATAGCAGAGAAACATAATGCTCCGGTGTCCATTATAGACACTGAATAGTCATTCAGCTTCCATTACACCAATGTATGTGAGTTACTCCGGGTGTACCCAAAACCCTTCAAAAGGCAGGAAACCGACATATTCGTTGTCGTCTTCAGTAAATTTTTGTCGTATGTTTGACACTACACATGCCGGAATTACAACTCTGTTCCCACGTCCCAGTCTTCGATTTTCAAAAATCCATAGCACATAAGCCTGGTATGCCACCATGCGGTACAACCTCTCAAATCACAACATCTGTTATAGCAACTTACACCTCATCATGAATTCATCACAAGTATCACAAACCATTCTGTTCACATTTCTAGTTATGACTGTGACATGTTTGTGTGGGCTACCTGCAACAAACATTGGCCAACATACAACTCTTCAATATCACCGGAATCTAGATAACGGATAATATTTTCCAACCTGACCCTAATACCTCAACGTTTGACTGCAGCATCAATTTTACACCTTTCTACACTAAGTTACCAATGTCTTACCACAAACTACTCATTTACCTATAATAGCTGGAAAGGAAGTCACCATGCTTTTCTCTGGCTATGAAAGTTAACCTGACATAATTGGTATTGTTCTAAAAAGTAATGTTCATACAGTGCAAGGTAAGATATAGCACCACGAAAATATCACCTGTGAGTATTTATGTGCTGTAACAGCAACCATCTTTCGAATCAGACACTTCTCCCTTACCTATTGGTCCACTGTATGTTGCGTGATCGCCTTGTAACGTAGTGCATTGACCGCAGAATCAATTCCAGTACAAGTGGCGTTAGGCACGCCATTTCAAAGTCTGTGTGATCAGTGATGCACACTGGCTGAACAGCGAGTTCAAGCTGAGCAATTTTAGCAGAATCAATTCCAGTACAAGTGGCGTTAGGCACGCCATTTCAAAGTCTGTGTGATCAGTGATGCACACTGGCTGAACAGCGAGTTCAAGCTGAGCAATTTTAGCATGTGCGCGATGGGATGATACACAGCAGTAGCATTCACGTGGGGTATTCATTACAACACACTTTTCACATGTGCACCAAGTCATGCTCTCGGTGTTCTCTTCATGTGCTTCTACATCATTGCTTCCACTGCTATCTCGGCGTCATTTTGGTCTTCTTTCTCCCGGTGCATATTCGGGTTCAAAACTGAAAGGAACTGGATCGTGCATATTCATCCCAAACATCACGCCAAATAATTCAGTGAAGTGCAGAAAGCAACACATTGTCCAGTGAAACATATCAATCCAGTAGCAGAGCAGAGATGCATGGCATTTCCCAATTTCAATCACTGCAGAAGCATACCACATTTTAAACATGAACAGGGATACATGACATGTGTAAGCTGATGAAACGTGTGACTACAGTTTCACATACTCTTCAAGTTTTACCATAGACAAGTAGACTTCATCTACACTGTGAATTCTGAATTTTTCTAATACATGTACTGACTGCACAGCACAATACCAAAATAGTTACAGTATCACTTTAACTTTGAAACACAATTACCACTGAGAAGATGAAGCACAATTACCACTAAGAAGATGATGGGGACATAGTCATATCCTTGTACTACTGCTATTTACTTTTGACAAAAACGTAACTTCATGGAGTCTGTGATGGACTGGCAGAGACAGTAAATGGGTATGGGTATGGAAACCATGCTTTTTCTGAAGAGAGTAGGTGTTGGTAGGTGTCAAACGTTTATGTACGGCTGAGTTGGCAGTAAGGGTGGAAATGCATGCATTGATGTCATATGCCAGTTTAACAAGTTTGATGTACATGCCAAACACAAGAAAACACAATAAAAAAAGAAAGGAAATTGTCATACAACCGTGCACAAAGAAGGGAAAAACAGTTACTCAACCGTGCATCAGGACATTTACCTGTACTCTGACATTTCCCTATAGTTAACCAAAGCAACCGTTATAGGTATTTGCGGCATTGCTTTCCTGTCAAGCAGAGCTAATAACATCGTAACTAGTACTGTTAGTCCAAGAACAACATATTCCACCATCTAACCCATTTGGTTAGCAACATTCAGGGTTGCTCTTGACAGATTTCGTAGTCAACTGAATGCCGCAAGATACTACTGGAAAGGCCCATGCAGAAACTCTGTTGTCTGGATGCATTGATTCCAGTGTTCTATTTCCCTAACAAAAGCGATGATCAGCGAGTACTGGCTGTAAACATAGGGGATGTGTAGTCCACCATTTACCAGGAAGCATATTCAAACAGATAGAAATAGTAGGTGTGCTATCCACAACAGTCGTGGTATACAAAAAACAGAGGCTAATTGTGTCATATACAAATGATTTCTGCTCTTGTGTGAGCAATACACTCACTTGGTCACTAAATGTTCAACACATGCCATGCCGTACTAAGTTATTAGTAAGGTCAATGCAATACCCATGGTACATATTGATCTTCACCCCTCAACTGGCAACAGAGCTTTCCTTGCCCCCACCACATTATCTATGACAACTGAGCCAGACCCAAGAGTACATTAAGTGTTTTTATTTATTTAACATGCGTTATCAAGCCCGTGGCTATGTCACATTGCAGTGTACTGACCTATGGACCGATTACTTGTGTCACTGCAGGCAAACATTTAAATTAACCAGTCACACACATTTTCTTGCATGCGTGGTCAGCACATTTATTTACAAACCAGGACAACTGAGCACCTTTGTTTTCACAAATATTACAGACTCTCTCAATGACATATAAATATGTCTAGTCCACTGTCACTAAGGTAAACATGGTCAAACCGGTCGAGCATTAATAGCGGTATGGTGAATCACAAATCCTTTGCACAGCTCCATCTGTTTCCACATGAAGCTATTGTGCAGTCTTCTGATTTTATCAATGGCCTTAATGCTACGTGCACCCTTCCAATCCACCCTTTGTATGATGTCTGACCATACGATATGTAGATTAGGCCACCAGGTAAGAGTCTCTACAAAATTTTCTTAATTTCTACTTTCAGATCCACAAGGGGGCATGTGGTCAGGTCATTTCCTCCCAGATGCAGTACTAGGATATCTGGTTTTTCACCTCTGCCATTTTTCTCACGCAGCAAGCATAGCAGACCATCCCACTGCAAGCCTCTTTTCCGGACCCATGACACCTGCATTTCAGACTCACTTTGCCACAGTTTTTGGCTCCTATTTCTACAGCTCTTCTCGGTGACCAGTGCACGTAGGAATGGCCACATATCCACACCTGGAGAGGTCTCTGAGGGACACCTAAACCAACACAGATCATGGTGTTATCAACCCAGTACTGTGACTGTTACAGTATGAGCATTCAAAAAGAGAAAGCAGCTCAACTCAATACAATACTGACCTTCCATCTGCATGCCTTGCTGCACTGTGCATGTATCTGGTTCCATCACAGTACCCACACTGAAAGAATTGAAAGGAATACTGTTACCAAGCGTTCTTCGTTTATGTCCCTGACAAATGATGTCATTCTTATAGTGGCACACCGCTTTCTCAGCGCAAAAATCCAGTCTCTTAATTTACAGTTAATACAGGCTGCCTTCCTACACATGAAAATCATTAGCTGTTGGCAATCAGGGTTGAAAGGGAATATCAGAAACCCACAAACCAGCAACAGGCAAAGTCTGTAGTTATACACTGCGCACAGTAGTAAGAATCTGGCTATGTGTCCAAAAAACTATTATCAACAGTAGATGGGTCACGGCCAGGTGTCAAAAGCATGAGTACGCTACAGCCAAAACACTATCTAGGCTCACAAAGTCAGTCAGTGAGATGTGATTCCATATGTATATGTATGCAGTATATGTATGTATATATGTCCATATGTATATGTATGCAGTCACCTTTTTACAACTGATCCCTTATCATGCCTGCCTAATGCATAGTTCTAGAAGGTGACATGTTGTCAAACTAAAATGACATATGTCACATCAGCACGCACATTAACACATGCAGGTATGTGTTTCCGATAATGTGTACACACATACTATGTAGGGGCCATGTAATTCAGACATACACACGTTTGTACTGCTAGAATAGGAAATATTGTTTTGACATAATTTCAGTACAGGAGTTATCATAAAGAATTATGAGCACCTGAAAAAAAACAGACATCTTGGGAGCAACATGATGTGGTATTTGACCCTCAAAGACATATGCATGTGGTGGTGTAGCGCTGAAGCAATTTTAGAGAGAGATCAGAAACTATTATGCAGACTGTATTTTTCCTAAGTCAATCTGACATTTTTATAGATTATTATTTTTTCACCATCACCAGCAGTCATCCCTCCTGTAATAATCCCCCTTCCACCACAGGTGGGCGAAAGCATATGTACCAACAATCATAACCCCCAAAGTGACAATTGCTAAAGCTACTGACCAAAAACACTATTTAAAACATTTTACAGGGGGCAAGGCCGCAACACACTCCTAAGTGGGGGGCCACCACAGCCCACCAATTAATATGTACCATATCCATCATTGCAGCAAGTTGAAGGGGAAAATCCTAAGCACCCATGTAGAATATTGGAGTACAACCAAACACTGTCACACTCGGGAGCGGCAACATCCCCTCATCTACCAATACCCGTAAATGTTGAGCAAGTGAATTCCTAAATTTGAATGTCCTAGAAAAATTCTTTGCTACCCCCCCCTACAGGTAGCAACATCTTCACCGGGTCATTATCAACAGGGGTGACCCTTGCTGTACAGGAATAGTCAACTCTTGCCAGGTCAGATTTGACCACACACCCTTGAACCTATCAACCGTATACATCTTGCTTCTTTTTCACCTCACTTATTCTTCACTAATACTATTGCACTATATAGGCCTTTCCACTAACATTGTACATACATACATACACTGACATACACATTTATTACAGTAAGCACTTTGAAAATGCATAAATACTGATATACACACAAGTATGGGATACGTACATAAATGCTCAAAAATCAGCATACCCAAACAGAGGCAGTTAGAAAAAAATCTCATACATATTTCTTGAGAAGCATATCTTGTAACGTATTACATATGGTACTTGTGTTACAAGTAAGGTATATCTAAATATGTGTAGCTGTCTGTCTCTATTTCTCTTTCTCTCTGTCTAAATGTGGGTGGCGGTGCTCTGATAGAATAAAAAAACATTTAGATGCATTGAAGTTTAAACCTGTCCTTAAATTTTTGGACACATTCAACCCTTTTTAAAGGCAAGTCACACAACTATCAATACCACGTGAATCATAAAGGATTGGGTACCACAAAGCAAGTTAGGAAGGTGAGAGAGGTCTATCATGTCTAAATACTCACCTTTAGACAGACAACAAAAGAGCCAAGGTTACTCAAAATAGGACTGAATAGCAGAGACAGACAGTTATGAAGCCAAGCTGCCTCACAAAGGGTTGAATACCATGATGTCAGTTAGGAGGGTGAGAGAAGTCTTTCATGTGGAAATACTCGACTGGAGACAGAAAACTGTAAAGAAAGGAGGAACATTTTGCTATTCACTTCAAACCACCGAAAGGAGAGCTAACACCTCTGGAAAGTCTTGCATTTGCAGCTCAGTTAAATGATAATATGCAGAAAATGCTTGATAAGCTGCTTAATGGGTTTTGAAAAGTCCTTCACAGCAGGAAATTACAGCAAAGTCAAGAGGATGCCTATGTGTCTGTAGACAGTGGCCTAGCAGGTGTCCATCACTGAAGCTTGAGACTAAATGGCATTTAAAATTCTTTAAATAATGATATGCATGATAAAAGTTAAATCCCAGTAACTGCAGGGGTTGAAGGAGAGGTAACACCTCAGAAGAATGATTGATATGCTGTTTAGGGATAAATGGTAATGTGTAGTAAACGCTTTCTAAGCTGATAATTGTTTTTTGAATAGTATTTCACAGCAAGTCCAAAAGATGCCTGTGTCTGCAGATTGTGACTCCTCCTCTAACTCAAACCCTGCCGCAATACACCTGGCAAGCCACCTCCTACCTTTCTCATTCTGTCTACAGACAGCATCGCCTTCCCCATATCTGTACTCATAAAGAGATCCATGCAGGAATTATATGTCTTTTCCATGGGGCGTTTTGCCTTCAACATCACCCGAAACAAAGGTGGAACTAATACTGACACCACAAACTCAAGGCCTATCGTCATCCTTCCTCCTCCGCCTCATAATATACCGGACGACGTAAAAATCAGCAATAAGTACAGCCTACTGCAACCTCTATTAAAGCTATTTAACATGAATTTTGCAACAGGCTATATCCCTGAGGGCTGGAGAACAGCCAGCATGATGCCCATACATAAGGGGGGGTTCCAAACACAAACCACAGATATTACAGACCCATCGGTCTAAACAGCCTTGCTTATAAAGCCATGGAATGGATCATTTCTGACATCATAAATCTAGTCATTGATAATCAATTAACTTGACCCACAACAATTTGGTTGCGTTACAGGTAGGTTTTGCCTTCTTAGTCCTATAAATTCCTCGGTGCAAGCTTGAATACAACTGCTCAGATGGCTTAACTCATGCCAGACAAAGTAATTCAATTGACAACATACTTCAAACAAGTTGGACCAAAAACCCAGCTATCTGCAAGACAAACTCTGCAGGCTTTGGGGTTCATGGCAACCTGTATTCTACTAATTCCATATGCAAGAGTGCATATGAGGAAACTTCAATGGTATCTAAAAACCTTATGGAGTCAACATTGTCACAGCCTGGAAACAATGATTCCTCTCATTCCCTGCTTGCAACAAGAGTTCCTTTGGTGGGCAGACGCATGTCACCAAAACAAGGGACTGTCATTCATTCTACCCCATGCCACCCAAACCTTAACATAAGACGCATCAGACTATGCTGGGGGGGCCCATCTGGCCGGTGGATGCATTCAGGACAAATGGAGCCCAAACCAATTGCATCTACATATCAACCTAGAAAGAAATGCTAGCTGTACAGAATGCTCTGACAGCCTTCAAGGACGTCCTTCATCCAAGGACAACTACTGATAAAGACAGAAAACACTACCGTTATGTGGTACATAAGCAAGCAGGGAGGTACCCACTCCTGCCCCCTTTGCAGACTAGCCATGGCCTTGTGGAACACAACCTTGACTTAACAACTACATGTTCACGATCAGTTCCTGCCAAGAAAGCAAAAAGCTCTGGCAGACAACTGAAGCAGAAATCTTATGGACATGCACAAATGGAAACTGGAACCCAAAGTCTTCAGCATGTTAACACAAAAATGGTGGAGCCCAGACATATACCTATTTTCCTCTCCCCAAAACTATCATTTGGAAAGATTCTGCACAAGAACTCATCACAAAAAAGCATGGAAAGTGGACGCTCTATCCTTCAGCTGATATAAACAGTCTGTGCCTTTCTCCCTCTGCCTCAACTCTCGAAGGTCTTACTAAAAGTCAGACAGGAAAAAACAAAAATGATTCTGATTGCTCTGGACTGGCCTTGCCAACACTGGTACCCGCGTCTAAGGAATATGTCACACATTACTCCGTGGTACTTGCCTCAAACAGCTCACCTACTGTCTCAGCAGAACTATCAAACTCTGCACACTCAGCTCCAAACTCTGAATCTTGCAGCATGGCTAATCAACTAATTTCACCAATCACATGTCTCACTAAACCTGTGATGGACGTCATTTTAGAGGCCAGCATGCCTAGTGTTATTGCAATCTTCATTTCTGAATGCCATTATTGTAATAAAGCCCCATCAGCAACTGCTGATTGTGCTGCCTATCATCTTATTTACAGGATGGCTGCCCCCTTTGCTCCATCCTAGCTACACTTCTGTCAACAGGTTCCTGATTTGTTGCTGTCACAGGTATGTCATGAAGTACTACCATCTTCCTTTGTTGTAACAGTATTTATTCATTTTCATAACATTATCTTATGAAGACTGATGCAAACCACAGACAGTTTGCTGCAAGTCTTTGGGGATACTATATTGCATCACTAGATGAATCCAGGCAGTGGAAGTGGGCTTTCAGTATTCCCAGCATCTGATCAACAATGTTGTGTGTCTGTGGCAGTGTGATCTTGTACACTATCTCTGTTATGATCTAGCGACTTTGGATGGGGTCAACAACCATGGTTCCAAAGCATATCCAATATCATCTTCAAACACAAAACATTGGACAACACGTTATGAGTGATCTGCTACCTACATCCATGTGATGAACTACTGTGGCCTTTGTGGGTGACAATATGTGTACCCACCAACAATATGACTCTTTGGAATGTCACCTCATATGAAACACTGGTACAGATTGCGTGGGTAACAGATGTGGCAATTGCAGTAACTGCCTAGATGATACACAGACACATTGCATAAAATACTCTGTGCGTTACACTTCATCTGGCAGTTGATGGGATTGAAATCCTTGAAGGTGATGTACTAGAAGCAACATGGAGCAGATGGATTCTTTATAATAATTTGGGTACAGTCACCCCTAGGACCATGAGGAAATGGGGTACATCATTGAATGTCTACATAGTAGGGAGGACTCTTTTGCTTTGTTAAATTTCAGACCTTTTTGCCTTGGGTTGACTGTCCAATAATTCAAATAGTCTTGCATCTTATTTCCTGCTTGGTAGCACCCCATACAACCAAATATTCTATGATGACAACAAGACCCACATAGTGGAAATTATCCCATTTTGTTCATTTTTCTATCTTCAGAAGTTATAGACTGGAAGTTTATCAAGCAGACAATGTTTGATAACCTAAATTAACCTGTTAGTTCTGAGACTGGGTAAAACGTGTATGTAATAGTATTGTCAGGAAGGGCCTTGAATAAAGAGGCTAGGACACAGGAGTGCCTCCACACTATAAGACTGAGTACAGTAGAATGGCAGGAAGTACTAGATCACATGACATGGATTCCAGATATCAGTAATATCCTTATTTAAAGTTATGGCAACTATTAAAACAAATAAAACCCTCGAGATTATATTTATCCCGCATTTTCTCTATGTGTCATGAAAAAGTGAAAAACAAAATACTAAATAATATGGCTTTTGGCAGAAATATTTTAAAATTGTTACTGATTTATTTTGGCTGTAAAGCATTTAATTGTTAGCCTCATGAGTTTTCGCTGTCTAACTTTTCTGATAAAAAACTCTGTTCAGCAGAATATTGGTGAATCAGTAGTAGGATTGATCTTGAGAAGAACAGTGCAGGAGACATTTTGTGGGTCCTGGTACTGCTGTTTGACCATCAGCTGCTAGGCAACTTAATGCTCCAGCCCCAAATCACCCCCCCCCCAATTTTGGGGTTATGTCAGTGAAGAAAGGAGAAGTGAAAAGTAGAATTGTTCTAGTACTATTCTACAGATTGGATCAAACAATAGAGTAGGAAGGTAAAAGGGAAAGCAATGTCTTGGAGGTGGAGCGGAGCATGTGCCTGTAGGGTCAAGGGGTGGGCAATGTGACAGGGCCTCTGACAGTATTCCTGCCTTTGGTCCTAGGACAGCCATTTGAGTCATCTGCCCACATCATCACAGGTCCTTCCCGTCGGATATGTACATCCATCCTTCCTGACAGTTCCATCAGACAACAGTGCTGAGAAAGAAACCTGGTTCAGCAGGGCCTTAATCAGAATGTCACCTCTCTACATCAGTAGGATGGTCACAGAATGTAGACATCGACATTTACAGAAGTGCACTTTGTACTTATGGGGCTGCATGCATGAAACAGAATACCCTTTAAAGAGCTGGAATGCATGTGTCAAAATGTCATTTATGTACTACTACATGTATTTGCATGACTACTATTTATGAACAATGGGTACAAGCATTTATGACATTCATTCCATACAGAAATGAATAATCTACAGTCATTTGTGAGGGTATTAAATGACTTGTTTTACTTTTTAAATATACACCTTAAATCCTGCACAGTTACACATTGTTAGGTGTTCCTAAAGTGAATAACTAGAACTGCCCACTTTGCTGAAGCTCTTTGATTTTGTTCAGATCTCTGCTCTGAAATTGAAATGTAATATTGCATTATCAACTGCAGAGAAGACAATGAGCTGTAAGTGGGTGTAGAGTTAGTAGTGATGCTTGAGATTTTAATGCCATAAATACAACAGAGCTCATGAGGTACAGACAGCTTTATTGTTTTCTGTGCAAATAATTCTCATCTTCTACTCATACAAACACATTTTTGTACAACAGAATAAATAAGGCAAAAACCCTGACATTTTTCTGTTTACAAACCTCTCAACTAACCAAAATACACCACTGAGGATACACTCTGATTGTGTAACAACATCAGGGACAGGCCAATTATAAAGGGAGACTTCAGTATAGACTGGAAACAAGCTACAAATACATACTTGTGAGCACCCTGCTCACCTTTCCAGCCTTGTACAACTCAATAAGAATGCTTCCAGGACAGACAAGTTTACCAAAAAAAAAAACACTCTTGATCATCTCCTTGAATTTACTTAGAATAATATCATAACTGCTAGTATCTTAATTGTTTCATTAACTATCACCATATTTTTGTAATCTGCTCCCATGCTAAAATCAAATAGCATAGCTATACAATATCTAGTAAAACAAATGACTTTTGTCTTCCAACATTTTTATCCAGTCTCAGGCAAGTCACCTGGACTCTATTTAAATTCCCTGGCCTTAACTTCACAGGTAATTTTTTTTGAAGGCCTTCTTTAATATTTTAATAGTATTGGCACCTGCCAGACAAAGAAGACCAAGACAAGGCCATACATTGGATTACCTCTACCATAAAAACGTACTCTTAGAGCAAGAAATCTGGACAAAGCCATAAATAATGGGGTACAAGTGCCCAAAAATAGGGACAATTATTTTTAATTATTGTTCTTACAAATTTAAAAAGTTGATAGAATAACAGGTTTTGCAATAGCATGAATTTTCTGAAGGGTATGAAGTCTGAAACTGAAATGTCTGTTATTATTTTCTGACTTCAGTGTTCAATGATTTGCCAGTGATTTCCTAGAAGACTACAATGTTGTGAAAATTTTACTGAAAATATGAGGGAAAAATCTGGACATTGTACAAAAATCTGTACAGCTGAGAGGTATACATAAAAGCAATTTTTATTCATAAGGAATCATGTCAGGAAACAGTACTGCCAATAAAAAATTTGCAGCTATAGTCTCCATATGAAACATTTGGAACAAGATAAAAGTAACACTGATTACTGCTAAAAGCAATTCACTGAGTTACTGTGCAAGAAAGTATGATTAAGTCATAATTCTTCAAGAACAGCTTAAACTACCAATTAAATTTAGAAAACAACTCTCAGCAAAACTCATTACCCAATGCTACCTCCTTTAAAGTATCAAATTAATTTAGTAACTCTGGATTTCATCATTTAAAATGAATTATCAGCCAAATAATCCAGTGTTCACAGCACCTTAACTCCATTTTTTCCCAAATTATATATAAATTACTTATCAAGTAAGTCTTCTCTAAGCTGATTCTAAACTACTAACTGAATATCTAAAGCTGTCTGTTAAAGTCATTGCTTACCCTATTTCTATTTCCATCTTAGAGATTTATAGGTTCATATGTAAGCACTAGGCTAGCTGCCGTTGTGAGCCATTTTAAGCCTGGCCAATTTCCCTTTCAAAGCTGAGACTCATTTCCTTCATAAATAGGGCAGTCAAAGAAACCTATGGCCCCAAAACCCTGGATAACTTGTAGTGTTGTTCCTCTGCATAAAAAGGCACAAATGCAGTATTGCTTAACTTTCATCCAATAACCACTCTGTTACTTCTAACAAAAGTTTTAGAGAGAGACATTAATCGACAACTTATGGTAAATCTACATCAAATGATTTTGTTGCTTGTACTCAGTATGGCTTTTGCCCAGAGCATAGTACTGTCATTTCTCTTCTAGACTTTCCAGAATTTATCAGAGAAACTAAACAGAGGTGAAACTGATGAGATTATCGTCTTTTTAGATCTGCTAAAGCTTTTGGTACTCTTAATGATAACATTGTGATCTGCCAAGTAATGTATTAATTGGTGTGCAAGTTACACAGACTGTCCACCAGAAAAATAAGATACACTGTCCAAAATCTGTAAAGACTGGTGTAGCTTGGGGGACTAGCTATTGTGCCATCCACCGGTCTTCACTATGCATGGTAGGTAACACATGTCAACCAGGTCATTTCAAAAGCCATAAGTAAATTCCAGTTCAAATTCTTAGTAGCAGCAGTTCTTCCAAATATTGGAGGCAGAGAGCATACAAAATGCAGCGTTTAACACAAAACACACACATACGCAATGAACAGTGCTGTGTTGCAGAGTTAGTTAAAGCCTCTGTGGCAAGGACTTTAGCTGACCTCATAAAACTGTAACTTTTTTTCCCTTACATTTCTTTACTTGCTGCTGGTTCATGGAGCTGCCGGCAGAGCAGAGGGCTGTACATCTCTAGCTGTAATAAGCCGATCGCTTACAGTATGTCGATCGGCTTATTACTGTGGAGTTAGTTTTTTTTTTAACTCCACAGTAATAAGCCGATCGACATACTGTGTTTATCGTTTATTACAGCTATGCAACCCTCTGCTACTTCATGAAACCATCAGCAAGTAAACAAATGTAAGAAAAAAAAGTTTTTTTGTTTTTTACTTACATTTGGTTACTTGCTGATGGCTCATGGAGCTGCCGGCAGAGCAGAGGGCTGTACATCTCTAGCAACAAATAGAGTTTTTTTTTTTTTTTAACTCCACAGTAATAAGCCAATTGACATACTGTAAGCGATCGGCTTATTACAGCTAGAAGTGTACAGCCCTCTGCTCTGCCTGCAGCTCCAGGAGCCATCAGCAAGTAAACAAATGTAAGAAAAAAAAGTTTTTTTTTTTTTTTTTTTTTTACATTTGGTTACTTGCTAATGGCTCATGGAGCTGCCGGCAGAGCAGAGGGCTGTACATCTCTAGCAACAAATAGATTTGAAGGGCAATGTAAAGGAGCATCAGCAGAAAAAGAACAGAGAAATAAATGAATGCTTTTGCGGCAGAAATTTAGATGCATTCTTACCGAAAAATGTTTAAGCCAAAGGAGAACGTTCCCAAGGGACTTGGCTTGCAGTTTTGCTAGAGAAAAGATGATCCAATGCTGTTTTTACTCCGGACTGAAACAGTCGATGGAATAGAGTTCCACAACAACTTACAGTGTAATTTATAATAACTGATAAGGGCTGACCTAGATAATGGTGATGTCACAGTGTGGGAGGATCAGCTGGAGAGGGAACTACTGCTTTGACTGTGTCGAAGGTACGTCAGCAAGGTGGAGACCAATTAGACCAGAAAGAATGCGATAGCAAAGAATGTGGGATGGGCTTTTCTGCCCTACACTAGGGAAAAGCAGAAATGTACAAGTGACAAACTTCTTCGTGCATTTTGGTAATTGCTGATGGCTGGGATCAGTTTATAGGGAATGAAGATGACTGGTGCTTGAGTAAAAATGTGACTGAGCCCGGAGTGCTCCTTTAAAGAAAAAAAACTTGAACCAACCCCCCCCCGGTGGCAGCCAACACGATTGCCCTTCTCGGCTGAGCCTCATCCTCTGTGATAAGGGAATGAGTGGGTCAGTTGGCCAAGAGGGAGCTGATGATTATCAGGCATTAGGGGCAAAGAGTATACAAATATAAACATATGTATAATTTGTATTTTTTTGTATAGTTCATTGTTATTTGATTCATTTGTAAAGATTCATGCTGTGCATTGTCAACATGCTTATACATTTTTTTTCTTTGCTTGTAGTGACATTCTTTCTTGAAAGGGCTACGATTTCTGCTGCTTGAGATTTAAATTGCATGCTGGAAAATTTACTTTAGAGCCTACTGAATCAGCAAAATCAGTTAGTATTAAGTATGCATCCTGGAAAATTTGTTTCTGGTGGTGATCTGTTGTAAAGTGTGAATCTGAAGGTTAAGTGGTAGTGTTGGTTAAAGGGTATTTTCCCCCACAACACAGACTTAAAAATCCTATTTTTATGCCCAGAGTAGTTTCCAGCAATAGTCCTAAACCAAATAATTAAACTCAACAGGTATGTTCCAAATCAAAAGCATAAAAGTGGAAGGTTATTGTATATCTTGTATGCTCACATCATGCTATTGAAAGAAACCACTGCAGTACGAAAATCAAATTAACTTTTGCCTCATTTGATAAAAAGAGACATTTTTTTTTACATTTTTGAAGAACATTGTTTAATAGTTACATTAGGGGCATTTCAGGCTGCTGTGTTAGACATCAGATTTCTTTCAGAACAGTTGCAAATTCTAAAGAAAAAAAGTTATTTATGAAACTCATAGATGGTAGCGCATTACAAGTTAGAGATTCTTAGTTCCATAGCAGATGTTGCTGGAACTTTCCTTAGTGGGATTTTTGACATCTTTCTACTTTACAGGATTTTTTTTTTGGTGGTGGTAGGCTTCAGACCAGCACTTTGTTTCTTTTGATAAAAAGAAGAAGAGGCAACCTGTGTCAAAACAAACATCCAAATGGTTATTCCAGTTTATTCATTTTTTATTGCTTCCATCTTGGTAAGTCTTTTCACAGAGGTCTGAATCACACTCTGCCAGAGCTATGGCTACTTCTGAGTTTTTCTTGGAAAGGGGCTGACTCTAGATCTATTCTAGAGGTAGCTACTTGGTCATGTATAACACACCTTTGCCAAACACTACAAGATTGACTCTCGCTCTTTTCAGGGCAAGAGCAAGATTTCTTGCATCAGTTCTCTAGTGGCTGCTGGACTCTGACCCTCAGTCCTTCTCCCTGGCTGTCTGGGCTTTGGCAGTTATTCCATATAGCTTTGTGCAACTGCAACAGGGATTTAATGATGAACATAGTGTAGGTGTGTAAGTAAACTCACATTAAGAGTAGATGCTCAAATAGATCACTGTTGCAGTACAACCCTCCCGCCATCCCCTTATCTGGAGCATTTCTCCCCGGGCCTCCGCTGAAAACAGGCTCTGTGGAACCTAGTCGGACATTCCCGGTCAACAAATGTTAAATAAGTAAAAAATAAAATAAAATTGTTTTTTATTTTTTCCTTTCTGAATTTGTTGTGGCCAGGTTAGGTTTCCATTTCTTCTTCCTCTTCCCACTTTTCTTTTAGCACATAAATATTGAAATTGGTAGCCACCTTTTTTTCTTTTTTTTTTTTTTTTTTTTTTAAGAGAGTCAAGGAAACTTTGAATTTTGGCTTCCATAAGTCTGCTTTTATACCAGCGTATCTATGATATTCTTCGGCCGTATGATGCACAAAGAAGGTGCCCAAGAGTTTTCATGTACTGGCAGGACGTCTGATCTTTGGCAGGATATATCTCAAGTAGCTTTATGCTATTGCAACAGTGATGCATTTGAACGTCTACTGTTATGGTAAGTTAACATAACACAACTCTATTTTTTCAGTAAGTTAAAGCAAAAATAACATTCCTACAAGGTTTGAAATATGCAGAAAGAGGAACATCAGTAGTACAGCAGTCTCCAAATGGGATAGCACTCCTGGGAAATCTTGGCTGTGATGTATGGACAAAGAATTTAAGAAATACCTATTTGTTACTGACTGCTGTAATACTTAGTTTGTCAAAGATCTGGATTTAAGGTGAGTGGCTCACTGAACTGAATTTTCTAACTTAGCAGTCACAGAAATCTCTTTAGTCGTAAATGTCAGTGAGACTAAAATTGGACAAATCTGTATTTCATTCTTTCACAGAATATGATATCAGTGCCTTGGTTACTATAGCAACCAAAACTTTCTTGCGCTACAGCATGCTGCGAAAATTGATTAAATCCATCCGGAAGTATTATCCAACAGTGAAGATTGTTATAGCAGATGACAGCAATGTGACAGAAAAAGTTGAAGGACCTAACATTGAACAGTACTTCATGCCATTTGAGAAGGTAGGTACTAGAGAATACGGAAACTTGTTCAAAAGTAACATTTCAGAATGAAGGCACAAGATTTAGATTACGTGTTCAGGAAAGGTGCAACACAGAAATTCCTAAAAGTCCAGCAATTAAGCTTTATCTGACCAGTTTCATATTATAATGTTTTTTTATGGATATTATACTATTTTATGGATATAGTACAAACAAGTCATTTGTGGGAACAAACGGTGCAATCGGTAAAACTCAGTTAATGGAAGAAGAATGAGCTAAAGACAGACACACTAAGTTTGATGATAATTTTCAGCTTAAATAAAATTAAGGGCTATGATCTAAGTAATCACTTGGAGTTTGTTTGCTGAATCCGAGAAGATTTACATAAAATGCATAAATCTTCTGATAAGCTTACTGCTTATAGCTGCTTTATGTTAACAGCTTGCTTGTATGTGTTATGCCCTGAAAATGTACTGATTGAATCATTGCTTAATAGCCATTACTAATTTGATTTGAGTAGCAGGTATTGTTAAGGAAGTATAGATCAAAATTGGTAGTGAAACAGCGAGGCATTTGGTAATGCAATCATTTATTCTCTTATTTCCCACAAAATTAAGTACTATGTAATCTCCTGTAGAATGGGCTGTGGCAGGCTCATGTTAAGTGATACAGATGCTCTTGAGTTAGTGAATTATAGGAGTGGGAACATGCACATTGCAGTCAAGCAGCCATTGCAAGTCATCTGGTTGCCTTGGGGGAGTTGGAGGGCTGATGTGGAGAACTCCATGGGACCAGTGCTCTGCTTAAAGCTTGACTTGGTTCAAGGGAAATTAATGAGATAATGAGGCCTCTGAATGGGACTGAACAGGCCAGAGGGCTGTTTTCCATGTTTGGGTTGCTTGACTTTTACCATCAGAGGATCAAATGATCAGATAGAGCACAGGTAGGGATCTCTCTGGACAATGCCCTGTGGAAGCTGTACACATTTTACAGAATACTAGAGGAAGAAAAACATAGATTTCCTAAAAAAAAAAAAACAAGAACTAAAATGAAAATACTAGCCTTGAACTGGAATGTTAAAAGATGCTGAGATGCTTAATAAAAGGTAAAAAAGACTACAGCATGTCCATACCTCTCAACCTCTTAGTGGAAGAAATCTGGACAAAGCCCAACAAAATGGGTGGGACAAAGACCCAAAATAGGGGCATAGTCTAAATATTGCTCTTATAAACTTAGAAAGTTGCTAGAGTAACAGGGTTTGTTTTAACACATATTTTCTGAAGGATTTGAAGTCTGAAACTCAAATGTATGTCATTATTTAGTGACTTCAGTCCACGGATCATCCCAGAGATTTGCCAGAAAATCACACATTTTATAAGGAGCAGACCAAAAATATGAGCCGTGGTGGTGGTGCTGCGGTAGCATTGTCGCCTCACAGTAAGACGCTGTCCAGTTTGATACTCAGCTAGAGCATCTTCTGCGTGGAGACATGCGTGAATGGGCGTACCTTCGTTGAAGGTTGTGCAACAGGGCTGGTAACTCGGCACTTAAAAAGCAGCTACCAATCATTAGCGGACTGGAGTTCCGCTGTGGCGACCCCTAACCGGGAAAAGCCAAAAGACACAACAAAAGACCAAGATTATGAGCCAAAAATCTGGACAGTCTGTGAAAATCTAGACAGTTGAGAGGTAAGAATTCATGTCATACTATAAAGAGCAAACAGATCAACAACTGTTTTAACCTGTACCTTGTTATCAGGCATTGATAGTGATGAAAGTAACATTGACAACCTTACCAAAGAACAAAGCAACAGGAATTGGTGGCATTCCCACTAAAGCAGTACTGTATATCATTTAGATGCAGCTGTTCTAATACCTACAAAGCTAAGACATTTGGAAGACAGCATCATGTCTGACTGACTGGAAAGGATCTATGTTCATACCTCTTTTAAAGAAAGGTGGTTTGACTAATTGTGGAAATTATTTCCACAGTTAATCTAATCACACATGCCAGCATGATTCTTCTTAAGATCTTTTAGTGGAGAATACTACCACACTTGGAATGTGAATTGCCAGAATTGAAAGCATGGATCTGGAAATGGTATTGAATAAAACATCTTTGCATTTGTGAGTCAGATCCTTCATAAGGTGAAATGAATATCAAAAGAACATCTACATATGTGTCATTGATTATAATTAGGCCTTTGCTTAAATCTTGAAAAATTCAGAGCCATACTGAGAAGTGCTGATATACTAGAACATCTGCTAGTTCTCACTCGGGTGTTTACATTAATCAAAAAGCAGCAGATCTAATGTTGTCATTGTCGTTCATTAATCAGCTGTTGGGTATGGATCCGACTCATCTGCTTCTTCCAGATCATGAAACACTTGAACTCTCGAGCTCCTCCCTTCCTCCCTGTACCAGTAATGCCCTAGTCACCTAACATACCTCAGATCTCATTTGCTGCCATAGCGTTTGGACATAGATTGTGAACTTGAGTATGGGTTTTTCGAAAAAATGTAAGTTTAGCTTCTATGGTTACCCTTTACTTATTCTATTATTATACCTATTGTCTTTCATATGAGCTTCACTTTCTTTCCATACTCTTAGAATATTTATGTTACCATTGCTGGTATTCTGTCCTTTTATGCTTTTTGTACTAACAGTACTTTCTCTTACCATCGCTGGTAATTTCTCTTACTTTCCCCTTTCAACTATTAAAAAAATAGAAAAAAGAAAAATAAAAACGTTTTCAGTCCTTTGTTTCCATATATATTTAATGATGTCAGATAAGCCTTCAGGTTTTAAAAAAATGTGTGGCTTGTGTCCACAAAATACCAAACTCTGATGGACGTTCTGAATGTGTTTACTGTTTAGGACCAAGGCATTTAGATACATATTGTGACATTTGTAAGGGGCTGAACAATCACACTCTAATTGACTGGAAAAAAATTAATCTTTAGGGGCCTGCATCCATTAAAACCTTCAATGGCTTCTGGGGCTCAATCCCCCAAAAGACTGTAGAAAAAAGGAGACTTCCTTTCTAAGGAATCTTGTAATTGAGCTCCAGAATGCACCTCAGCTGCATCCTCAGAGTCCCGTATTAAACAAAAAAAATCTGATCTGACAAATCACCCTGGACCCGTTCTCCTCAATTATTGTCTGAGATGATTGCCTCTCTACTCCCATCATCTTTTCTGGAGCAGTCTCCCCATTGCCACTCAAGATCCTCATCCATGGCTTACTCCATTTGGTCTTCCAGGAGCCTATCTGAGACATATGTGGACAGGATGATGAGGAAGTTCCTCAGGATGAAAATACAAATCAGAGTCCTTTTGGCTCTGACCCCATCGGGTCCGGAGACCCTACGTAGAGTCACTCCTTCTGTGATCTGTGCTTCGGTTTCAGAGCCATTGGATCTAAAACCCTTAGAGTTGTTTTCCTCGGATCAGAAGATATTGGCATCATTGACTGTGATGGTGTCACTGAGCTGTCTGGCCCAGAGTACTTTAGAGCCAGATGACTCTTGGAGCTGAAGTGTCTGTGATGGCTCCAAGGTGTTTGGATATGACTCTGACATTTTTGGATCCATCTCTTCTCCTAGAAGCATCAACGTTAGATAGTTTGGCTCCAACTCCCTCCTCAGGTGGTTTGCCTGTGAGACATTGGAATCCGACGATCCATAATACTGCCTTGTGGGATCCCTCAGTTTCTGCTTCTCCCAGGCACTCTGCTTTTGAGGTATTGGAGACCCTTGGTTCTGACTTCTCAATCCATTTGATTTTGCATCCGGAGCCTCAGTCATTCATTCCACTGGGACATCCAGCTCAAATCAGTCTCCAGGCCACCCAGCAGGGTATCGTTATGTCTTCAAATACCTCACTGGAGCACCCCACCAAGAAGGTCCCCCAGATAGAAAGTGAAAAAGGAGGCACTTAGACTCTCTGCAAGAATCTGTCACTGAGGGTGCAGATTGTGATGAAGGGGAAGGGCCCCCCCAGATCACCACCCAATGATGTGCCATTTGGAGACATCTTAGAACTCCTAAAACAAAGGGGGGGGTTTGTCCCCCAGTAACCTTTCCCAAGAGGAATCAGTGTTTCTGGAGGTCTTTGTGGTCTGGCCCATGTATCTCCTCGGTGACTCTGCCTGCAAATGAGCTCCTAGATTTATCTTATTGATAGGTGTGGAAGGAACCAGGCACAGCTGAACCAATTCCTAAGAGACTAGAGAGGATCCTGGCTCAACCTAAATATATACCACACTGTAGTAAAGGAGTACCCGTTGATGCCATGGTCATAGCGGCAGCCACTAGAAAGTAACTGGCAGAGTAAAGTTCCTCTGTCCACCCCGTTAACAGGGAGTCTCGGGCACTGGACAGGTTTGAGAAGTGTGGTTGTGCTTCAGTGACCTTCGCCCTTAGGTCGCTGAATTATCTGGCACATTTCACGAGACTTCAAGGGATTTGAAAAAAGAACTTTCCAAATCTCTGTCTGGGACCATATCCTCCAAGGCAGACAGTACTATTTTCTCGCAGCTGACTACCATACAGTCCATTTCAAATTCATCCATGAGGCTTATCTTCCATGTGGCTGAAGGTACCTCATTGGCAGTGGGTTCAGGAATTTCCGTTAGGAGACATGCCTGGGAGACATGCACTTATTTAACTTTGCGGAACCCTTCCAATCTTATTTCATTAGTGCTTCCTTTGACAGACCCTCCTTGTTCAGCTCCAAAGTGAAAGACACTCTAGATGTGAGTAAGAAGGGAAAACCTTGTCTTTTGTGGCTGTGTGTTTTTTGACTCCTCAATAGACCTTTTCTAGGAACCAAAGAGGTGGAAACATACATCTCAACCTGGAAACATCAAAAATCTGGATAAGGACCATGAAAAATAGGTACAAATCTCTATGCTGATTAACATACAATTTGCATACGTAATTACATAACCCCACCCACTCCAACGGAATTGTGGGATGCCAACTGTAAAACGCAAACTGAAGAACAGACAATCAAAATATGACACCAGAGTCACCCTGCAGCCATTCTAATGTCCCGTTACTGGGCTATTTCGCCCCATTTACCTTAAACACTAATGTGTTCATACTGGTTTGCTTCTACAGTGACTTGGATTTTATTTTTACATTTTATAGCACAATGCACAATCACTAATAAACATCTGCTAAACAAAGTAATACTGTCTCACAATGAAAATAGACTTGACATTAAAACTTCTGCCCTTGAAACTCACATTCATTGAAACAGTATTGAAACCCACACCACATCCAAACAAAATGTATCTGGCCAGTGGTAGATAAAGATTACCTTTGGGCTGTTTTCCAATCATTGGCCTCTTGCACACAAAACAAGAAACATACATGTGTTCTTTGATACACTTTCTTGACTAAATTATATTCCTTGTATAATACAGCACACTTGTTAGACAGAGCGCATTTTAAATTTTTGTTTGAACATTTTTCCAGTGGAAATGAAACAAAATGCATGAACCAATGATGACAAAACTGCCCAATTCAGAACATTTCCATCATAAAAGTCTACTCCCACAATTACACTGAATGTGTGTGTGTGCGTGTATAGGCATCTTGCACAGCTTCTTGCACTTATTTTCAATTTCTGTTTTTTTGGGGGAGACGGGACAAAAGGCCAAAAACCAGGAACACGTTTTAAACATTGCTTGTATAATTTTGGAAATTTGTTAGAATAAAATTTAGTGTTACGACCATGCATTTCACTGCCAAGTCTTGAACCCAGAACCCTGTGTACTACAGTCAGAGCAACATACCACTATGCCAGATCATCAGTTTCCTGTAAGATCGGAATATTGAAACTTCAATGGCTATCATTTAGTGAATTCAGGTCTCACTTTTCACCATAGCTCTCAACCTCTTAGCACAAAAAAATGGACAAAGCCAATAATGGGGGAATACAGAATTCATTTCTCACTTCTCACCGTAGCTCTCAACGTCATAGCACAAGAAATGGACATGGCCAATAATGGGGGAATATAGTCCCAAAATAGGGACAAATTTCAAATACTGATCTTATAAATTTAGAAAATTGCTAGAATAAAAGGTTTTGTGTTACCATTTATTTTCTGAAGAATATGAAGTCTGAAATTCAAATGCCTGTCATTATTTAGTGAATTCAATCCTTCAGTGATTTGCCACAAAAATCCTGAAAACCACAGATTTTATGAGGAACAGATAAAAAATATAAGGCATAAATTCACAAGTGGTGGTGGCTATGGACTTTAGGCTCTTTTTACCTTGTACCCAAGGTACAGGGTTTGAGCCTGAGTACCTCTAGCCACCAGGTGTATTAAATTGGGGCATTTACACGCGCACACACACACACACACACACACACACACACACACACACACACACTTCACTTCTGAAATATTCAAGCCAGAATAAATCTGTGAGTGGGAAGATAATGCAGCAGTCCTTTCCATTCACCCTGCTTAAGCCATGCATCCAGAAGATCCGTAAGTGCTCGCAACTGCAGCCAGAAGAAGATAATACAAATGTTTCCTTCCCGCTCGCAGATCCATTTGAACAACCAGGCGGAAATGCGTACACACATCCATTCAAAACAGATAGTGAGCCAATGTACACATGAGCCCTTGAGCTCAATTCCAACAGGCTGGTAGCCTCGACGGAGCTGATGTTATCATGCATGTGATGATGTCAGCTCAAAAAGTGAAAAAAATAAAAAGCTGGGAAAAATTCGGAAATGAAGGGGTGCCACTTGGGAATCGTGGCACCCCATTATTTGGACCCAAAACTCAGAAAAAACGGAGTAAAACCCGGTAAAAATTGCGTAATTCTGTACGGTTGGGAGGTATGGGCGGAAAGAAAACATGGCTCAAGAAATCCCAGGGCCCCTTCCAAGATCCACATGGAGGCAGTTCCCCAGGGGCAGAGGGGGGAACTCAAGTGGAAGATACTGTCCCGTCAGCAGAGGTGGTCTGCATAATCTGGGATCCAGGGATACTTTCTCTGACAGATCCTATCAGCACTCCTGAAAGGAGGCCAGACTGTCCATCTCTGGAGGCAGTCACGGGTTATCTTTCCCTGTACCAGAGAGCCTGGCTAGAAATTACAAAAGATTCATGGGAGCAGAGGATTATCCAGAGGTAATATTATACCATTTCCTATCTACCCCGTTAGATTCCAAGAAACTCCCCGATGTTCCACTCAGTCAGAGGGAAGGAGTGGCACTAGAAATAAACAAGCTGCTAGAAAAAAGGTGTCATCCAAGAGGTCCCACAAGCCAGAGATAGTCCAGAACTTATTGAAGATTCCTTTTAGTGCTAAAAATGACTGGGGACTGGAGACAAATGTTGGTTCTGAGCAAACTAAATCAATCAGAGGTCATGTTTCAGTCCATTCTGCCGTTTCTGCACAAGGATGACTGGATGTGTTTGATAGATCTTCAGGACGTGTACTATCCCATCAAAATGAACAGGTAATCAAGAAGATGTCTACGCTTCCAGCTGAAAGCCAGTCATTGCCAATTCAGCAAACTGCCCTTTGGTCTCACCACAGCCCCCATGGTGTTTGCCAAGTGCATGGCAGTAGATGCAGCTCACTTGAGGCTACTGGGATTCTGAGTGTTTTCTTATCTGGATGGCTGACTCCTGACCACTCCAACCAGGCATCAACTAATTCAAGCACAAGACTACTTATTCCAGCTGTGTTCTCATCTGGTGATATTCATCAGTTACAACAAATGTCAGTTCAATCCAGCTCAAGCTCTGGAATTCATCAGAGCTGTTTTCTATATAGTCACTCAAATAGCTTTTCTCCCTCTGTCTTGGAGTAAAGCAATTCAGTTCTAGGTCAAAAAGATCATTCGGAGTTCTTCTCTTTCAGCCTGTCTGATACTCTAAGCATCGGGTTCCATGTCAACGGCAGTCACCCTTGTACTGCTGGCAAGATTCCATATGAAAATCCTTCAATGGAAACTCCCAACTCAATGGTCTATTCTCCAACAGTCATTATCCAGTCTAGTCAAGATAACTCAAGCTTGCAAGAATTATCTTCTCTGGTGGATCCACTTCAGTGAAATACAAAAAGGCTGTCCCTTTGTCCTCTCAAAACCCAAAGCCACTGTGACCACGGACCCATCTCAGATTGGGTAGTAGGGGCACTTCTTGGAAAGGACGATCCAAGGTACATGGTCCTCTGAAGAGGATGTGAGAGTTGTCCTCCTAGCATTGCAGGCCTTATAAGACACACTCCCATTCAGGACTATTGCAATTCAGACTAACAGTATGCTGATAGTCTGGTATATCAACAAACAAGAGGGAAACGGGTCTTACCCTCTTTGATGAGAAGTTATGAGAGTAGGGGAATTGGTTTATTTCCGGTCACTTTCTGATAACAATGCACATTCTGGGGAAGTCCAGTGTGATTGCAGACAAGTTAAGCAGTCTGTTCTGATGCCTCATGAGTGGCCTGTCAACATAAAGGTGGCAGAGATGATTTTCCATTGATGAGGCCAACACTGCTGCAAACTTTTTCCACCCTCCCTTAACAACAAGTTCAGCTGTTTTTTTTGCCCTGATTCCCCCCCACTTTGGGAGTCACCAAGGGATGCTCTTTTTCACGAATGGCTCACTTGTCTCTTTTATGCCTATCCCCCATTACCTCTAATTCCCAAATTTGTCTAGCAAAGTTATCCTCATTGCCCCTTACTGGCCTCATCAGATCTGGTTTCCTTTGCTTTGGCCTTATCTTATTCATCTGCCCTGGATTCTGGATTCATCTCCAGACCTTCTGTCTCACCCAACAGACATGACAGACATGATTCATCTGGACATTTCAGGCCTCAAGTTTACTGCATGGTTTCTCCGGTTCCATTGATTGCTAGACAGCCCAGGCTCTCCTCCCCCCATCCGTCGCATTCTGTTATCCTTCCATAAAGCTTCCAGTAGAAAAATTTATGAAAGTAAATAGAAAAGATTTGTTTTTTGGGCACACAAAAAGAATTTAGATCAATTTTCAGCACTGATTTCTAAGATTCTTGAGTTTTTAACTGCAATTTTCAATGAAGGGGCTAGCTCCTACTGTCAAGAGTACAGTTAGCAGCCATTTCCAACTTTCATATAGGAGTAAATAACACTACCTTAGGCTTTGCAAAGCTTGGGGGAAGTTTTCTTAGAGGAACCTACTTACTTGGACTTCCTTTGAAGGATCCTACTCCTCCTCAAGATCCAAATGTTGCTCTTCAGGCCTTAACCTAACCCCACCTTTGAACTATCAGCTGAGTCTGATCTAAATTTCTGACCTGAAAAACTGTTTCCCTAGCTGCTATTACTTCTGCCAGAAGTGTATCTAAACTTCAGGCTCTGTCTTCTAAACCTCCTTATTTAATTTTTCACAAAGAATAGGGTTTATTTATGGACCAGTCTTTACTTTTCACCAAAGGTTGTGTCAGAATCCAATATTAATCAGGTTATCAACTTTCCAGTCTTTTTTTCAAAATTTTCAAACAAAGGAGAATATATGTGACACAATTTAAATGTTGACAGGCAGTTGCATTTTTATCTGCACAGAACAAAAGATTTGAGAAAATCTGAACAACTTTTTTCCTTTTCTGATGCAGAATTAGGCATACCAGTCTCTAAAGTGACATTGGCCATGTAGATGACTGATTGTATCACCCTTGTTTATGAAAAAGTGGGTTTGCCCTTACCAAAACCACCAAAGGCCCATTCCACTAGATCTATGGCAACTTCCTCAGCATTTTTGTCAAAAACTTCTTTGGATGAAATCTGTGCAGCTGCAACTTGGGCTAATCATCATACCTTTATTACTCATTACAAAGTGGATCTGGTCTCTAGGGGAAGAGCAGCCTTTGGCTCAGCTGTGCTCTGGAATACCCTTCCTTAGAGTCCTCCCAGGATTTAGGTTGCTGGGGACTCTGTCCCAACAGTTGAGGAACGAATGAAAATGACAACATTAGGTAAAGTTATGTACTCACCATAACGTTCCATCTATGTTGTCCATTTTCATTCTTCCCCAACTTCCCACCCATCAACCCTCTCTTTACTTTACTCCTGGAAATATACTGAAGGATATTGGAGGAACATGTGTTCCTTGTTTGAACCCCAGTTTCTGTTCTTTTCTTATTTTCTGTTGATCTGTAGATCTGTGGGTAGCAAACTAGATCTGAGGTATGTTAGGTGAATAGGGTATTGTGGGTAAAGGGAGGAGTTCTAGAGTTGAAGTGTTCTACGATCTGAAAGAAGCGGCCATGGATAACACAGATGGAATGTTATTGTGAGTACATAACTTTTTTATTAAACAGAGCGAGGTGAAACAATATGGGCTAGAACTTATAAAGGTGTGCAACAGGCTTGCTTACTTTTCCCATATTTGTGTGAATCTGATGTTGTCTTTTCTGTCCATCCCCAAATCAGTAGGTCTGGAAATGTCCTCGGATCTGACTCCAGTCACTTTCCAGGCTTAGGATCCATAGCTTAGGCTCCTCACATTACACATAATCCTCTCCAAACCCCAGCATTACCCCAGATCTTGTTTGCCACTCTTTGAGTTCAGATGCGCTTTCACTGGCTCAGGCTCTCAGATAAGTGTAAACTTTGTTTGCTCTTTGGTTTTCTTCTGCCCTTTGTTGGCTGTTGTTGGTTAAGACCTATTTCTTTTGCTTCTTCCTCTTCCTGAGATATTTATATATATGTGTGTGTGTGTGTATATATATGTATATATATGGGTCTACCTGACAACACCGACACATCACAACACCGACAACGAAATCACCAACACCACATAACTGACAGTTCACAAACACGAAACCTCACATGCCCGACACACCATAATACCAACAATCAACAAACAAAACAAATCCCCTGTCCAAAAAGCACACACACAACACAAGCACACCAAAATCCTTACAAACCCACACTAAACCTCACATACACAACTATCTACAACCTTAACCCAAACCCTAACCCTAAGGTCCGTCACTATCGCAAACTCACCTAACCCGCGCCCTAACCCTAACTCATTTAACCCGCCCCTAACCCAAAGACTGTCACTACCGCACACTCACCTAACCCGCGCCCTAACCCTAACTCACTTAACCCACCCCTAACCCAAAGACTGTCACTATCGCACACTCACCTAACCTGCGCCCTAACCCTAACTCATTTAACCCACCCCTAACCCAAAGATTGTCACTATCGCACACTCACCTAACCTGCGCCCTAACCCTAACTCACTTAACCCACCCCTATCCCTACAGACCGTCAATATCGCACACTTACCTTACTCGCACCCTAACGTCCGTAACTACCGCATACTTACACAGCCTTTTCCCATGTCAGTGTTCTCAGCGTCGGTGTTTTCATCCGTCGGTCTTCTCAGTTGTCGATCTTCTGGCGTCGGTGATTTCGTTGTCAGTGTTGTGATGTGTCGGTGTTGTCAGGTAGACCCATATAAATAAATATATATATATATATATATATATATATATATATATATATATATACACATATACATATATATATATATATATATATATATATATATATATATATATCTATAGTGTGTGTGTGTGTGTATTCATTATTTATTTTATTTATTTAACATTTGTTTACCAGGAAAGTCCTACTTGGAATGAGCCAACGTTCAGCAGAGGCCCAGAGAGAAATGCTCCAGATGCATGTCTTTGGAATGTGGGAGGAAACCAGAGCACCCGGAGAAAACCCACATGAATGCGGGGAGGACATGCACACTCCACACAAAGGGCACCCCAGCTGAGAATCAAACCAGAGAACCTCTTGCTGTGAGGTGACAGCACAAACTGCTGCACCACTGTGCCGTCCATGTGTGTGTGTGTGTGTGTGTGTGTGTGTGTGTGTGTGTGTGTGTCTGTGTCCAAATAACTAAATATTCCTTTTTGCTCCTGTGAAGGAGTCCCCCAGATCACCCCTTGAAGACATCTCCTTTGGGGAATTCTCTAACTTTTGAGACAGAAGGGAGGTTAATCTTCTAAATCTCCTTCTCAGATCTGTTTTCCTTGAGGCTTTTTTGCTGCTTACTGGGTGGCTCCCCTGGCTGATGAGGTGATTGAATTGATCTCCTGCCTGGCGTGGCAGATCTAATTCCTAAGAAACGTGATAGGTACTTGGTCACCCCCGGGGACCGTGTCATTGGAGTAAAGGCCTGACAGTGGATGCCATGGTAGTTGTGGCAGACACTAAAAAGGAGGGAGTCCAGGGCTCTGGGTAGATATGGGAAGCATGTTTATGTATCAGTGACCTTTTCTCTCAGATCACTGAATTACTTGGCACATGTGACAAGGATTCAGAGGGATTTAACAAAGGAATTTCCAAGTCCCTGTCTGGGTCGATGTCTGTGGAAGACAGGAAAACTGTGGATTCGCAGCTGGCCACCCTGCAATCCCTTTCTAAATGCCTCCATGCAATTGATTTCCAGTGCAATGGGGGGTGCCTGTAGAGCTGCAGGCGCACGCATTATGGCATGGAGGCATGCCTGAATGCGGTTGTGTGATTTCACAGAAGTTTCAAGATGTCTTTCATCAGTGCTTCCTTTGGTGGACCCACCCTGTTTGGCCCAAAGATCAAAGACACTCTCCAGGAGTGAGAAAGATAGGGAGACTCTTTCTGCCATAGGTATACAGTTTCTTTGCCATAGGTATACAGTTTCTGACCCCCCAGAGGACATTTTCTAGAAACCAGAAAGGAAGTAAGAAAATCTAGTTCCATAAGTCTCAAAGGTTTTTCTAAGATTCTTCTGGAAAGAGTTTCCTCGAGGTAGAGGGGCTTATTCTTATGACAGGCATCGCCCTCATGGCAGAGTAGGTCCGCAGAAGCAACGCTTTAAAGGTCCTTTCACCAAAAAGCCTTATCAGTGGTCCTGAACAGTTGCCTGACTACTGCACACTGGAGGCAATCAGGGAGGGGGGGCTTATCTCAAAACCCAGAGACCTAGACATCATCACTAAAGTTGTATGGGTGCTATTCTGTTCTCTTTCTTTATCCACCCTCAACAACAAAGAAACTACTCAGCATTCCACCTTCCCAAAGAAAAGCAGCGACACTAGAAATCTAAAAGCTGCTGACAAAAACGGTCATCCAAAACATCCCACCAAGCCAGCAAGGGTTTGGAATTTACTCAAGATTCTTTTCACTGCCAATAAAGAATGGGAACCTCAGGCATATCTTGGACACGAGCTATGTTTGTCAAATACTCGAAGTCCCGAATGGTCATGGTACAGTCCATCCTACTCTTACAGAAGAACGATTGGAAGTGCTCGATAGACCTTAAGGATGAGTACTATCCTATCAAAATAGGCAGGCGATCCAGAAGATTTCTCTGCTTCTGGCTGGGGGCCAGTCATTTCCAATTCATGACACTGTCTGTTGGCCTCACCACAACCCTCCAGGTGTTCATCAAATGTATGGCAGTGGTTGCAGCTCAACTCAGATTGCTAGGGTTATGAGTGTTTCCCTATCTGGACAACTGGCTCCTCACTGCTCCTATTGGGCGTATTTTAGTCTGGGCCAGGGATTGTCTTACTCCAGACTAGGGATTGCAGTCAATTACATCAAATATCAACTCTCCCAGTGCAAGCCCTGGAGTTTATACATGCACACTTGGACAGTACTTTGTAAATTGCAAAACTGCAGCAGACCATGTTATCCACATTACGGAATCAGGCCTTATAACTGCTGGCCCTTCAAACCTTTCCAGCCAAATTGATCTTACAACTTCTGGAGTAGATGGCAGCTTCCATTATCCTAGTTTCTCTGGCAGGATTTGGGGGTGTTACAGTGGATAGTTGCAGTTCAGTCATCCATCAGGCAACAGCTTATGTCCATTCCAGTATGCCTTACCAACATCTTCAGAGAACATGTAACTTTGTAGTCAGTCCTTGGAAGTGGCCCTTTGTTCCTCCCTTTCCCAAACCCCTGGTGACCATGGATAATTCCCTGATATGGTGGTGGTGGGGCATTACATGGAGAAGATAGTCCAAGGCACGTAGTCCCTTGGGAGACAAATCTTCACATCAGTGTCTTAGAGATGAGTGCAGTCCACCTAATGCTGCAGGCAGTTCAGGTTGTCCTCCCTCTTGGGGTGATCTCTCTACAGACAGACAATATGTCAGTAGTCTGGTACATCAACAACAAGGACGAACATGGTCCTACCCACTGTGTCAAGAAGCAATGAGAGTGTGGCAATGGACTATCTCTTCTGATCTCTTCCTAATAGCAAAGCACACACCAGAGAGGCCCAGCATATTAGCAGACAGATTGATCAGGTCTATCCTGCTATATCACGAGTGGTCTCTCAATCCAACAGTAGTGAAAATGATATCTGAAGTAGTTACTTCATTTGCTCTGCAACCTGTGGGGTATCGGATCCAACCTCGGATCCGAGCCGGCAGCTTTCCAAGCTCCAAGATCCGAGCTCCTAGCTCCTCCCCCTACCCATAATCCCCTGCTATCAACCATATTACCTCAGATCGTTTTTTGCCGCGGCTGAAGAAGCTTTCCTTTTTGAAGAGCTCCTAGCTGGGTGAGATCGTTCGTGATTTATAAACTCTCTAGAATTTAAAATCTTGTGTGTGTGGTATTAGCCCTTTTTTTCTATCCCTTTTTGTGCTAGTTTAATTTTTTTTTGGTGCAGTTAATTAGCTTTCCTTTAGTCACTCCCCCCCCCCTTAGCGTTTGGGTGTGTGTGTGAGTGCTAAGATGTCAGAAGGGCCTAAGGCCATTTTTTCTAAATGTACTGAGTGTGAGCACAAGCTTTCCCCAGCTGATGGCCACACTCAGTTCGTTTTGTGCCTGGAGGCAGCCCATCTATCAGAGGCCTGCCAGATCTGTGCGGCCTTTAACTCCCGGGCACTTCGGGATAGGAAGAACAAGCTGATCCTGGCGGGAAAGCTCCCCCAGGAGTCGGCTTCTTCTTCCTCTCCCGTTTGGGCTCCGGCTGCCTCGGCGGCCCCGGCACCCTCTGTTCCCTTAGCTCTACCCGGGACTCAACCTCCCTCTTTGGGTTTGAGCTCTGAAGAAACTAGTGCCTCTTCTGCTAGGGAGAAGAGGCACAAGGATAAGGAGGGACATAGATCCCATAAAAGGGGGGCTGAATCTCACCCCTCGGCTCCGCCAGCTAAAGCAGCTAAGTCTCCTTTGGGGGTCTCTGGATCATCCACCTCCCGGCTCCGTTCGCTTAGCTTCTTGCCGGAGGAGGAGGATCTGTCTTCCTCGAGGTCGTCGAGCCGGCCCTCCCCGGCCCGCCTCGACTACCTCTTGCAGGTCATACAGAAGCATCTCCTAAGCGAATATGGATCGGATGATGCGTCGGTTCTTGCAGACTCAAATGCAGATGGGGGTGCTCTTGCCTCCCCCACTCTGGGGGGGAGAGCGGCCCCCATGTTTGCCCCGATCACTCCTTCTCCGACTCGTTTTCGGATCTCGGAGTCATCGGATCCGGGCCCCTTTGGACCCAGGGATTTGTCAGCGCTGATAGTGCTGGTCTCTTCGACGCCGACTATGCCCTCGAGCTTGTCTGATCCGAGCTCTCGGGGCCGAGGGCTGAGCGTCGGATCCGAGGGAGGAGTTGTGTCTTCGGAGCTGTTGGTTTTGGAGCGCACCTCTCTCTCGGTGCCGACTGCATCGGCTCCGACCCCGATCCCTTCCTCGGAGCCGAGGAGATTGTTCTCAGAGGCTGGCGAGGGCGATTCTCCTTCGGCTTTTGAGGTAGTGGAGAGGGTACTGTCAAGGTCCTCCAGGTCCCCGGTTCGGGCTTCGGATCCACCCGTACCCCCACTGTATGAGGGTCTGTCTTCCATCATCCGACCATCGGGACAGCCTGCCCAAGCCCTCCAGCTAGTTCCCGTGGAGGAACAACAACCCGTGGACGAGCCCTCTTCAGATAGGCCCACCGAGGAGGTTCCTCGGAAACGTCGGTGTAAAAGGAGGCACCTGGACTCCCCCGAGTCTGTTACCACAGACACAGACTTACAGGATAGGGAGGGTTCCCCAAGGTCACCCCCTGAAGATGTCTCCTTTGGAGACATCATGGAAATGTTGCGTATTAGAGGGGGGTGGTCTGCCCAAAAACCTTCCCTTGATGAATCCGTGTTCCTGGAGGTGTTTGAGGCAGGCCCATCTACCTCCTGGGTGTCCCCTCCAGCCGACCCCCTGGTGGACTTAATTACCACCAGGGCATGGAAGGAGCCCGACACCGTGGAGCTAATCCCTAGGCGTCCCGATAAAGTCTTAAGTCCCCCCACAGATAGACAGTCATGGGCCAAAGGTACCCCTGTTGATGCCATGTTGGTGGCGGTGGCCACCAAGAAAGAACTCGCTCAGGAGAGTTCTTTGGTCCACCCGCCAGATGAAGAATCTTGAGCGTTGGACCGGATTGGGAAGTGGATGTTTGCTTCAGCGACCTTTTCCATAAGGGCGCTGAACTGTATGGCACATACCATCAGGCTACAGCGAGACTTGATCAAGGAATATGCTGCAGCCCCCCCGGAGTTCATGTCGGTCGTAGACAAGAATGTGATGTCCTTCAAGAATGCAACTGCAGTCCTGATATATGGGTTGTCCTGCCTCAGGCAGCCCCTCGGTCGGCCGGATTCCAAAGTCTGGGTCCGGCGTCGGCTGATGTCACCTCCTCCCCGACGTCAGAGCGGCTGGAGTATAAAGGCATCCGCCGACGCCATCTTCTTCAGTCTTTCTTGCCGCGCAGTGCCCGAAGCAGAAGCAGTTCGCAAGTGCCGGTCGGTCAGCTCCTGTGTTTCAGTTACCAAAGTTATCTAAAAGCTAAGTACCCCGTTGGGGAACATTTTTTCTTGCCTCAGCCGATGTCAGAAAAAATTGAAAAAGTTAATAATTGTTTGTCTTGTGGTAAACAAATCCTCATAAGGACTTCCATTCTTACTGCCTCCCCTGCCTGGGCCCAGACCACGACGTCTCGGCCTGTGCTTGCTTTAATAAGCGCACTCTCAGGCGCCGGGCAGAATTTGCCGAAGACTTTTTTGGCGAATCTTTCGCATATATCATGCCGTCGGAACAACCGACAACACAAACTACCAAAAAACGCAAGGACCGGGACCGACATCCTCGGCCCACGTCCTCCAACGATACCACGCCTAAGCCCTCCGTGGGTGCATCGGTCCCTTCGGAAGTGGTAATTCTACCGCCCCAGGCCGACGACATCACGTTAACGCGTACTTTGGTCCCGGAGACCACAACGGTGCCGGTTGTTGATTTCCCACCAGAAACCGAAGCTCTAGATTTACCCGACACCATTCCTGTGGACAAGGTTACCCCTGCACGTGGGGCAGCTAGGCCTCCGGTATCCATGTCCATCAAGGCCTTTGCACGTGCCAAGGCTGCCAGCCAGGCCACGGCCCATCCTAAACTTGCTGTTCAGGGCCCCTCTTCTGATAGACAGGTCATGACTCTTGCTGCAGATCTAATCTCTCTTATCAGGGGGTCTCAGCCGCACCCAGACAGAGGTTCTCAGCCGCCTGCAGATAAAAGGCCTAGAACTGAGCAGACAGACACCCTCTCTTCAGATGAAGCCTCTGGGGATTCAGAGCACTCAGATACTCAGGAAGAATCCTTCCAGGCCTATGAGGACTCGGATGCTGAGGATTCAATTCCCTCTGCCTCTCCTCCAGAGGATATTTCTTTTGGTGAAGTACTCCACTCCATGAGAGAACATTTTCAGTGGCAGGGTCAGGAATTTTCTGACTCCAGGAAAAGGCTACGTACCTTCCTTAAGCTACCCCAACACAGGCCTTTAGCTATCCCTCCAGTGCTGGATGTCCTTGATGATGTATATTCAGACTCCAGTGCTTCGCCTGATTCTCTCCCTCCTGCTCCTGTCAAGCCTGACAGATATTACAGGGTCCCTGAAACCCATAAGCATCTCTTTAAGGCCCACTCTGTGGATCTAGAAACTATTTCACAGGGCCCCAAGGCAGTGGCTACTTCCTCGGCCAAAAACCCTCTGCCCACTGACAGGGAAGCTAGGTCCCTGGAGAGATGGGGCAAAAAAGTTTATACCTCTTCCACTCTTGCCATGAGGTCACTCAACTGCCTTTTTCATATGTTTCAGTACCAGGATTACTTAATGGATGATTTGCAGAAACAGTTAGCCTCTCCTGAGCCTATAGATAGAAAGGCATTGCAGGATCTGGTTCATAACACTCAGCAGGTTCAGGTTAGCAATCATTTTCTTCAGTGTGGTTATGATGTATTGGAAGCTTCATGTAGGGCAGCCATGACAGGGGCCGTCATTCGTAGACATGCTTGGTTGAAAGAACAGCCTCTGCCAGACCATGTTAAAGTTAAGCTCCTTGATGCACCTCTGGAAAAACAGAAGCTTTTTGGTGCTGATGCACAGGATGTGTTGAAGTCTATTGAGGAAAAGGCTAAATCAGTACTTACTGCAAGGATTTCCTCCAGGTTCAGCCCCCCAGATTCAGCAGGAATTGGCCTTCAAAGAATTGGTCCTTTCCGGACTCAGACAAATTACAAAGGGGAAAAAACAGGCGTGCTCGAGGTAGAGGGCAATACCGAGGCTCCTACAGGGGCCGCCAATGGCAACCACCAAATCAGAGAAGTGGCACAGGGAGTTCACCTGCACCACAAGGACAATCACAATGACTTGACTTTCACTCCGCCTACCAAGGCTCAAAGAGAAGCACCTCTAGGCGGAAAATTATCCTTATTCTCAAAGAACTGGCACATTTTAACCAAGGACAAATGGATTCTGGACATAATAGACAGAGGCTACAGGTTCCACTTCCACACCTTACCAACGAGACAAGGCATGCCAAACCTGCCACAAAATCAAAGAGCAGAGGCTCTTTTACAAGTTTCAAAGCTGTTACAAATAAAAGCTATAGAAAAGGTTCCTCCACTGGAACAAGGCCAGGGATTCTACTCAAGGCTGTTCCTTGTTCCAAGAAAAGAAAAGCAATGGAGGCCTATACTGGACTTGTCCGTTCTAAACACTTTTCTTATTGTGCCAAAATTCAAAATGCTGACGTTACAGCAACTCCTTCCCATGCTGGGCAAGGGGTCTTGGCTGGTTACTCTGGACCTCAAGGAGGCATACCTGCATGTCCCAGTCAGACACAGCTGCAGAAGATACCTCAGATTTCTTGCAGGAACAGAGCATTATCAATTCTCAGCATTGCCGTTTGGCTTATCTACTGCGCCCAGAGTGTTCACGAAATGCTTGGCATCAGTAGTTGCACATTGCAGACTCCAAGGGATTCAAATATACCCTTACCAGGACGACTGCCTCATACAAGCAGACAGCAAACAAACCTTGGTAAAAAACTTGGACTATGTCATTCAGTTGCTACAAGCTTTGGGATACACAGTCAACATTCAAAAATCAAGACTACTGCCATCCCAAAAGATTATTTTTCTAGGAGCAAACCTGGACACACAATCACAAATGGCTTTCCTCACATAGGAGAAACAACAGCATTTACCAGCTTACTTCAAAAGCCTAGCCAAAGTTACCCAGCTGACCGCAAGGAAGATCCTGCAGGCCCTGGGTTTCATGGCATCTTGCATTCTTCTGATCCCTCTGATAAGACTACACATGAGAAAGCTACAATGGTACCTAAAAAGCTTATGGTCTCAACACAGCCACAACCTAGAAGACGTAATACCACTCATCCCATGTTTGCAAAGGGAATTTTTGTGGTGGGCTCAAGCAAGCCATTTAAACCAAGGCATGCCTTTCAACAAGGTTCAAGCAAGTCAAACCATTACAACAGACACCTCAGATCATGGATGGGGGGCACACATGGAGGGCAGATGCATTCAAGGTCAATGGACTCCCACGGAAATGCCTCTGCACATAAATCAAAAAGAGATGTTGGCAGTGATACATGCAATAGAAGCCTTTGGAAAATCTCTTCAACAGGGCCATCTGCTAATAAGGACAGACAACACCACGGTCATGTGGTATATAAACAAACAAGGAGGCACTCACTCGTACCCCCTCTGCAGACTAACAATGGCTCTTTGGGAAAAATCCCTGAATCTGAACATTCATTTGCAATACCAGTTTGTTCCAGGCAAGGACAATGTTCTGGCGGACAGGTTGAGCAGAGATTTCGTGGATCCACACGAATGGATGCTGCATCCACACATTTTCTCACAAATAACAACTGCTTGGGGAAGACCAGACATAGATCTCTTTGCTTCTCATCACAATCACCACCTGGACAGGTTCTGCTCAAGGACACACCATCCTCTAGCCTGGAGAACGGATGCTCTCTCCTTCAGCTGGAATGCCCTAAAAATCTATGCATTCCCTCCTCTACCACTACTCACCAAGGTGTTACCGAAGATCAAAGCAGAGCAACCAAAGGGAATATTGATTGTTCATCAAAACCTGCAAACATTACAACTGACAGCTTGGAGGGTTACATGTCTTTGCCCCATGTACCTCTCTCCAAAAAGGTTCAGGAAATCTTGCTGGAAGCACGCAGACCTTCCACCAGAGAAACCTACTCGGCCAAATGGAAGAGATTCATCATCTGGAATACCAAAAAGGGCCAGGATGCATTAGTAATGAGCATACCTCAGATATTAGAATACTGAGCAGAAATGTTTCATAGTGGCCTCTCATATTCTTCCATTAAAATTCATGCTTCAGCAATCTCAGCAAATTACAACTGTGACCCACCTGTGTTTTCGCATCCCTTGCTAAGACAGTTTCTAAGAGGGATAAAGAATATCAAACCTCCCAGAAAACCACCAGTTACTGCATGGGACCTCAACTACGTCTTGGAAAAATTAACTCTTCCTCCTTTTGAACCAGCAGCATCTTCAGAAATGCAATTTCTCTCCTGGAAAACAGTCTTCCTGTTGGCAGTTACCTCAGCAAGAAGGGTCTTGGAGATACAGGCCCTCATGGCAGTACCTCCCTTTCTCATCTTTCATCAGGACAGAGTTTCTCTAAGGACCAATCCTTCATTCATGCCAAAAGTGATATCCAGGGTGTCTTTAAATCAAGCAATTCACCTGCCTACCTTCTTCCCCAATCCTCAAAATAAAGGGGAAAAGCTACTACATACTTTGGACATACACAGACAACTACGCTACTACTTGGACAGAACAAAGACCACCAGGAAGTTTGACCAACTATTTGTAGCCTATGCTGCCGGAGTGCAAGGAAAGGCAGTCTCCAAACAAACAATTTCAAAATGGATTGGACACTGCATCAGATTCTGTTACTCCTTCCATGGAAAGTGTGTGCCAGCCAATATTAGGCCACACTCAACTAGAGCTATAGCCACATCCACAGCCTTTCTAAGAGGAGTGGCTACAAAGGACATTCTAGAGGCTGCTACATGGAGCTCCATGCATACATTTACCAGACACTACAACCTGCCTTTATACTCCAGATCCCGAGCAGGCTTTGCATCTGCAGTCCTGCAGGGTCTTTTAGCTACACCATCCCTAGCTTAGATCCTACCACCCCCAGCTTGGCTATGGTATTCAACCCATATGTCAGGACTGCAGTTGCATTCTTGAAGGACATAGTACAGTTTTGTACCTACCGTAAATGTAGATGTCCGATAGATATGCAACTGCAGTCAGGTTTTCCCTCCCTCCTACCCCACTGCTTTTTCCCTTGGGTCCATTCCCCCTCTCCTTTTCAGATGGGGTTATCTATTATGGTGTATCTGTTTATTACTGTTGTGCATGTCTGGAATTTTTTGCTTATCCATTCACAAATTTAGCCTTCCTTGGAGGGCACCTGACATCTGGGGCAAGAAACACTGAAGAAGATGGCATCGGCAGATGCCTTTATACTCCAGCCGTTCTGACGTCGGGGAGGAGGCGACATCAGCCGACGCCGGACCCAGACTTTGGAATCCGGCCGACCGAGGGGCTGCCTGAGGCAGGACAACCCATATGTCAGGACTGCAGTTGCATATCTATCGGACATCTACATTTATGGTAGGTACAAAACTGTACTTTTACGACACGAATGGCCACTCTGAAAGCCATCTCTAATACGTCTATGCGGCTCCTCTCCCATGCTTCGGAGGGAGCCTCTAGAGCCAGCTGAGCAGCGGTCGTCTTACGACGTCAAGCCTGGCTCCGTCTCTGTGACTTCGTGGATCCCTTCAAGACGTCCTTCGCGAACGCCCCCTTTGACGGTTCTGCTCTTTTCAGCAAAAGCGTTCGCAATACGCTGGTCCAAAGTGAAAAGGACGGGAAGATGCTGTCTGCCGTCGGAGTCCGCTTCTCTAGTCCCCAAAGATCCTTCTCCAGGAATCAGAGGGGACGAAAGAAGCTGTGGTTCCGCAAGTCTCAGCAATCCCATCCAGCTGCGGACCACTCGTCCTCTAGAGGCAGATGAGGACAAGGTGGACGCCGGCCCAGAGGCAGAGGGGGGCAGCGTAATTTCGGGTCTAGAGAACCTTTCTCGGACAGACCCGCGCAACAGCCCTGAGGGCTTGCCCGACTGTCCCCCTCTGGAGGCAGTCTGGGGGTGGTTGACAGAGCACCTGTCAAACTGGGAGTCCCTTACAACGGATCAATGGGTGCTCCGTATCATTTCCAGAGGTTATTCCATTCCATTCCTAAATCTTCCCCCAAAACCAGACGCCTCCCCGATGTCCCACCCGATCAGTGGGAGGCAGCGGCTTCAGAGATTTTGAAGCTGCTAAGAAAAAGAGCCATCCAGCCCGTCCCCCCCATATCAGTCCGGATTGGGTTATTACTCAAGGTTCTTTTTGGTGCCAAAGAAAACCGGGGACCTCAGACCCATTCCTTTCCGCTCTGAACCTGTTCATACCCAAGGAAAAGTTCCGGATGGTCACTCTTCAATCTATTCTCCCCCTTCTGTGGGAGAACGACTGGATGTGCTCCATAGACCTCAAGGATGCGTACTACCACATCTTGATGGACAGACGATCCAGGAGGTTTCTCCGCTTCCGGCTCGGAGCCAGTCATTATCAATTCAGGGTTCTTCCATTCAGCCACACCTCAGCCCCCAGAGTGTTCACCAAGGTCATGGCGGTGGTTGCAGCCCACCTGAGACTTCAGGGCATTCAGGTCTTCCCGTACTTAGACGACTGGCTCCTTACCATGACCAACAGGCATCAACTCTCTGTGGCGAGAGATTACGCACTGACTCTAGCCCACAACCTAGGCATTTCAGTGAACCGGCAGAAGTCCTGCCTGTGCCCCACTCAAGCCCTAGAATTCATAGGGGCCAGGTTGGATACTCGAATCTCCCGAGCTACTCTAACGTCAGTCAGACTGAACAGCTTGTCGTATCAGGTGTTAGCCCTTCTCCGGAGTCTTTCTCCTCCAGCAGAGTTAGTCCTGAGGGCACTGGGGTCTATGTCGGCAGCGATCGGTCTTTCCCTCCATGCTCGTCTGCGAATGAGAATATTACAATGGACCCTTCAAGTCCAATGGCCCCTCTCGTTCCACCCATTGAACACGCCGATACCGCTGAGCAGAGTTTGCAGGGACTCCCTTCTTTGGTGGTTACATGCGTGGGAACTCAGAGAAGGGAGGCCTTTTGTGATTCCCCCGGTTGAAGCCACGTTGACCACGGACGCTTCTCGCCTCGGGTGGGGGGGCATTGTTCAGGCAGATCCGTTCAAGGCACGTGGACTTCCCTAGAGACTGCATTGCATATCAATGTCCTAGAAATGAGGGCAGTGCTTTTGGAGTTGCAAGCTCTCCACGACCTTCTTCCCCTGGGGACTATTGCGATCCAGACAGACAACATGTCTGTAGTCTGGTATATAAACAAACAGGGAGGAACCAGATCCTATCCACTGTGTCGAGAGGCCATGAGAGTTTGGGAATGGGCAATCTCCACCAACCGCTTTCTGGTAGCAACGCACATCCGGGGATGGTCCAACATATTAGCGGACAAGCTAAGTCGGGTGCTTCTCACTCCGTATGAGTGGTCGCTGAATCCATCTGTTGCGAAGCAGATCTTCCACAAATGGGGTCGGCCTTGCTGCGATCTTTTTGCTTCTCCTTTAAACACAAAATGCAGCGAGTACTTCACAATTATTCCCCCCAGAGGAGAGACACCCAGAGACGCTCTAGTCCATGCTTGGCCTCCCGGGCTCCTTTATGCTTATCCCCCCCTTCCACTCATGATGAAATTCATTCAGAAAGCTTGTCGGTTGGGGAGCAGAGTTATCCTCATAGCCCCATTCTGGCCTTGACAGATCTGGTTCCCTTTTCTGCGGTCTCACAGTGTGGCTCCTCCGTGGATTCTGGATCCCAGTCCAGACCTGATCTCGCATCCCGCGGGTTGCCCAACCCCGAACCTGGTCAACCTCAAGCTTGCAGCTTGGCTGATCCAGTTCCAATAATGGCTAGGACTTCCGGTATCTCATCTCCTACCATTCTGGTTGCGGCTCATAAGCCGTCTACCAGAAAACTTTACAACAGTAAATGGAAACGTTTTTCCATTTGGGCCAAAGACAAGGGCTTGGACCCATTTACTGTCCCTATTCCAACCATTCTGGACTTCCTCTCGTTGATTTTTCAGCAGGGAGCAAGTGCTTCTACGGTTAAGGTGCAATTGGCGTCCATCTCCCATTTTCATGTGGGGGACGGCATAGGTTCCTTAGCATCTATAAAGTTGTGCAAAACCTTCTTACGAGGCATCTTTCTTTTAAATCCACCGATAAAGTCTGTGGTTCCCCCATGGGATCTCACTCTAGTCTTGCAAGCCTTGACGAGTCCACCTTCAACCTGCGGCCTCGGTTCCGTTGAAGTTCTTGTCATGGAAAACGGCCTTCTTAGTAGCTATTACTTCGGCCAAAAGGGTTTCAGAACTGCAAGCCTTGTGTATGAAACCTCCTTACCTTATCTTTCACAAAGATAGAGTGTCCCTCAGGACTAACCCGTCTTTCTTGCCTAAGGTTGCTTCAGAAGCAAATATAAATCAATCGATAAATCTACCAGTGTTTTTTCCAAAATTTCAGAACAAGGGAGAATACACATTGCACAAATTGGATGTACACAGACAGCTGCGCTTCTACTTGCATAGGACTAGAGAGTTTCGCAAGTCGGACCAGTTGTTTGTCTCTTATGCAAAATCAGCCATGGGCAAAGTAATTTCCAAAGTGACTGTAGCAAGTTGGATCTGTCAGTGTATTATTCAGGGGTACATATCATCTGGCAAGCCAGCCCCGGTTGGTATCCGTGCTCATTCTACAAGACCTATAGCCACCTCAACGTTTTTTTGGTGTAGGGTTCCAGTGGACGACATATGTTCAGCAGCTACTTGGTCCTCTTCTCATACGTTCATTTCTCATTATAAACTAGATGTGATTTCGAGGAGTAGGGCTTCTTTTGGCTCCGCGGTGCTTCGGAATATCCTTCTGTAAGGACCACCCAGGTTCTTATAAGGTAGCTGGTGACTCTGTCCCACAAGTTGCAGAGCAAATGAAGTAACTACTTCAGATAATGAAGTTATGTACTCACCATAACGTTCCATCTGAGTAGGTACTTCATTTGTCTGCAACCGACCCACCCTGCCATCCCCCGAACCTTTCGGGATTTTCTGATCACCTTTACAGTTGATTTTTTGTGTTACCAGGTTGGTGAGGCAAAAAAAATGATCTGAGGTAATATGGTTGGTAGCAGGGGATTATTGGTAGGGGCTCGGATCTTGGAGCTTGGAAAGCTGCCGGCTCGGATCCGAGGTCGGATCCGATACCCCACAGGTTGCAGACAAATGAAGTACATACTCAGATGGAACGTTATGGTGAGTACATAACTTCTTTTTTTCTTCGATGAAGCCAACCATGCTGCAATCTTTTTGTCTGGCCCGTCAATTCCAAATGCAGCAGATTCTTTGTCCTGATTCCTCCAGAGGGGGAGCAACTTAGAGACGCCTTGATCCACAGTTGTTCCCCTGGTCTACTTTATACATATCCAACAATGCTATTAATTCTGGAATTCATACAAAACGCATCACAAAAGATGGGTAAGGTCATCCTCAGTGACTCTTTCTGACCTCGGCAGGTGTGGCTCCCCTTTCTCTGGCCTCACTTGACATACCCTCCTTGAGTGTTGAATCCTCATCTAGATCTTCTGTCACATCTGTCTGGAATGGCTCATCCAGACATTTGAACCCTCAGATTGACTGAATGTTTTATCCACTTCCAATGATGGCTAGGCAGTCCAGGCTTTCCTTCCAAGTAGTACATATTTTCATATTTTTTCAGAAGGCTTCAACAAGAAAAAAATCTATAAAAGTAAATGGAAAAGATTTTCCATTTGGGCCTCTAAGAGACATTTGTACCCTTTTTCAGCCCGTGTCACTTATGTTAGACTTCCTCACTTCATTGTTTCATGATGGAGTCAGTTACTCCACGATCAAAGTACAGTTATCTGCATATCCAGTTTCCACATTGGTGAGAATCACTCTTCTCTGGCTTCTCTTAAATTGTGTAAAGGCTTTCTGAAAGGTACTTTCTTTCTCAGACCACGTATCAAAGATCCCATCCCTCCTTGGGATCTTACTTTGCTGCTGCGAGTGTTAATTCAGTCTCCATTTGAACCTGCAAACCTGCAGCTAGAGTGGATTTAAAGCTTTTGACATGAAAGACTATTTTTCTTGTTGCTATTACCTCAGCCAGAAAAGTATCACTACTCCAGGCTTTGTCTTGTCAACCATATATTATTTTCCACAAAGACAGTTTCCTTACCCACCAATCTATCCTTTCTACCTAAGATGGCATCAGAGTCAGCACTCAGTGAAACTAATAATTTACCAGTCTCTTCCTTTATTTCACCAGTGAGGAGAAATATATGCCTTATTTATTAGACTACATAGACAATTGTGGTTCCGCCTTCACAGAACTAAACCTTTCAGGAAATCAGGCCAATTGTTTGTATCCTTTTGTAAAGTAAAATTGAATCAGGCTTTATCAAAAGTTAACACAGCAAGGTGATTGACTAGTTGCATTTCTTAAGTTTATATGGACAAAGGTTTGACTTTACCAAAACTTCCTAAAGCACATTCAACAAGATCTGTGTCCACTTATTTTGCTTTCTTTTTGAGTACTTTGATGATATTTGTGCTGCTGCCACTTGGTCTAATGCCCATACCGTTACTGCTCTTTACAAACTGGATATTTTTTCCTGGAATAGGGCAGGTTTCAGTTATTCTGTCCTCTGGGATATCCTTTCATGAAAACCACCGTAGGACTCTGACATTGGTTGAGGAACAGATGGAAAATAAATCAGATAACAACATCATACGCTCACCATAGTGATGCACCTGTCTTGTCTCTTTCCATTCTTCCTCAACCTTCCTCCCTCCAGTCCCCCTTCCACTTCATGAAAGACTTTCTTGTAGGCTTCTGGTATGATCATTAGGTGTATTTAGCACAGATTTAAACACTGTTGAAGTTCCAGATCAGATTGCTTTATCTCATTCTTTTTCTACTTTGTATGCCTTTTATCTGTGTGATGTTTTAATTTGGAGGCATTTTTGGATTGGTTTGTAAGTGATTTATTGGAAAACCCAATGTGAAATAAGTAATGTTGCGGTTTGCAGGGGATTATGGCTAAGGGGAGGAGCCTGAAATACATTTCCTAAGTCAGTGAAAAGTGGCCAAAGTCATTGGTTGAGGAAGGATGGAAAGAGACAACACAGATGCATTGTTATGGTGAGTACATAACTTTTGTTTTATATGCAGAACAAATCATCAGAAAAGCAGTATTGTATGAAGAAAATCAGGGTGTGAAAACTGAAGGAAGAAGTGACCTTTGCTATTTTGCTGTTTTGCCAGTGCCGCATTGCAGGCTGAAAGTTAAGATGATATGAAATGTGCTTATCGAGATTAAACAACATAGCCTCAAAATAGGTTGGTATCTTAACATAAAGAAGACAAAAATCTTGATAAGTAGTAGAATTAAAACTGATTCTTAATGGAAAAAATAGAAATAGTAAACCACTTTATCTTGCTTGGATTAATAAAAAAATGACAGGAAACTTAATGAGTTGCTCTTGGCAGAACAGTTATGAAGGATTTAGATAAGATTTTCAAGTACAGAAAGGTATCCTTGCACATGAAAATTTGACTTGTCCACTCTGGTATTTTCTATAATGTTATGTGGATGTAAAAGTTGAATTGTGAAAGAACAAGACAGGAAAAAAGTTATGCTTTTGAATTATGATGTTGGTAAGGAGTACTGGATATACCATGGATTGTGAAAATCAAATCAGTCTCTGTTAGAGGGGATAACATAAAAGCATTCTATGAAAGCTCAAATGATGAGTTCAAATGTTCATATTTATGAACATATGCAAAGATAAGTAACATTAGAAAGAGACACCATGGAAAGATTGAAGAGCAACGTAAAAAGAGGAAGACCAATACAATATGTTGATAGAGTAACTACAGCAATAGTTGCTCTATTGTCAGGGATTGTCAACTGACTGAAGAAAGCGGAGTTCAGGACAACTGTCTATAGGGCAAAGGGATGCCATGACTAACCTTCTACTCTTATTGTCTGCAACTTCTCCTCTAGTTGATACAAATATACTTGACCATTATATAAAACTTGAGATTAAAAGGATTTTCATTGCATGTATTTTACTGTCCATATCCTATAATCAAGAACTTCCAGTTTCTCAGTTTTGCATTATCTTTTTAGTCATGCCCCACATATCCTTAGCTGCCACAACTGAATACTTTTAATCCATACAGGGTCTATATCACAACATCGAAGTGTCAAAACTTTGAATGTTATAACATCAATCCCAAAACCACGAAAGCTGAAAACCTCGAAGACTGAGAACAGCAATTTTTTTCCAAAACCACGAAAGCTGAAAACCTCGAAGACTGAGAACAGCAATTTTTTTCCCCAGGAAAAAAATTGCTGTTCTAGTACAAAAAGCGAAACACACGAACACTACAAACTATTTCTAATGTGGGGGGCTTCACCCCCACATCCCCCAACATGGGGGGCTGTGCCCCCCACACCGCCCCTATTTAAATATACCAACTCCGAGATCGCACCACAGTGGAGGAAATAGCGAAGCCGCAGAAACGGCCCACCAAATTCTTTCCCTGGGAAAGAATTCAATGTTCCATGACTTCAATATTTTCAGTCTTCGAACTTTCAAGTTCGAGGTTTTGGTGTTCGAACTTTTCAGCGTTCGATCTTTTGATATATACCCTCCATACACATAAATACTTTGTCTTATGGATACTGTGAACGAATTCATGTGTGGGTACATCGTTTACTATTATAATCTTTGTTTTATTTTTATTAATTTTTATCTTGCAAATATTTGAAACTGGCTGAAACTGTCCCACAACACCAAAATGTCCTTTTCTGGATTTATCAAGTACAAAATGGTATCATCTGCAATTAAAACTAACTGATGTCCTTCGTGTTTCACTGTTGCAGTGAGGATGTCGGTCCTCAAGCGACAGCAATCGACACTGAAATACTAAGTGTCTGATATTAGGACCGGCAGAGGGCTTCCCTGGCAGGGATAACCCAAATGTGATGACTGCAGCAGTGAATACACTTGAACATCTACATTTATGATAAGTGTACACAACTGCACTTTTTGTTTATTACCATACCAGTTATATTCTTGAATTTGTGAGTCCCTTATTTTCTTTGGTAGTGGCTCCAAATATAAAACAAATGGCAAGAGGGAAAGATGAAATCCCTGCCTAGTTACTCTATTCAAGCACAGCTCATCAGACAGGAGAGGAATTCTCCCACCTTAATTCATGGCTCCATCCCTTCTTACATAATTAACCCTGTTATTCTATCAGGGAATGTGAATGCTTGGAATTTGCCCTACTTAAATTGCCAGCTAACTATCGAATACTTTCTCTCTGCATCAAGACCCACAAGCCATATTGGTATTATGCTCTTTCAGAGGTTGAGGATTTGACAGACAAGAGTGATTCTTCTCAGGAATCCATCGCTCAGAAGTCTTGACACTTCAGGTAGTGTACCTGAAGGTAGTCCTAGACTTTTTGTCCACTTTGTTGAGACTGTTGCTAGACTCAGGGATGTTTTTACTCAGGAGCAAACAGGGGATCCCCCAGAACTGGGCATAGTTTATGACCTGTTAGAGGATAAGGTTCCTGATTCTACATTTACTTCTCCTATTTTGCCAGCTTTGAAGACAGTTTTAAAGCTGCTTGCTGGTTGCAGTTTCAAATCAAGATTATAAGCAGTATTGAGTCCATCCAGATTATGTTTTTTTATTCTCAACTGTCAGTTGTCCTGCTGCAGTAACAACAGCTAACAAGAAATATTTGGCTTTGTTTAATCCAGTACTCTCTGGTAAGGAGGACAAGTGGTTAATCAAACAGGATAAGAGACTGCTTCTACTATGTATATATGGAAGTTTGTGTTAAAATGTGGTTATAGTTTGGAAGTATTTGCTGCTTCATTGTCTCCAGAAGCAAGTCATATTTGAATTAGATTGTTTCTAATTTGAATCAAGTTCTAAAAATGCTCTGAGAAGTGTGTATGATTGTGCTAACACTGTTTCTAAAGGGTCTTTTTCTTCTGTGATGTTGAAAAGATTTGTTTGGTAACTTAATGAGAAATATTCTTATGCTTTGAAGTCTGAAATTCTTAATTCTCCATTTGGGCCTGTGGCAGCAGAGATCCCAAACAGTGGGGTGATAGAGCTAAATAGATACAAGGAGTCTAAGAATTTTAGGTACCCAGATTCTACCCTAACAAGGCCATTTCTCAGTCCTTTAGAGGACAGACTAAACAGAAATCTCAGCCTAATAATAAACAGGCCCCCCAGAAGAAAATGGTAGGAGAATAACTCTTCCAGACCAATTAAATAAATAACTTTCCCAGAAAAGTCCAGCTGCAGCTAAGGAAAGACTGAGTCGGGAATCTGATCACCTTACCCATACCTCTTGCCCCATTTTCCTTACCTCTCTCTTAGACCAACTGACCCTCTGCTCCTTAGCCTGGGGTCAGACAGTTTCAGAAAGATGTGTGTTGAAGGTGATTTAGGAAGGATTCACTTGGCACTGAGTGGACTGTCCTCCTCCTTTTAGGGAAATTCCCTCACATTTATCGAACTAGACAGACTGGATTCCACATGTGCCACAACATGTGTTAGAAGCAGGGGTCATAAGACCAGAACTGTAAATCACACGGACAGAGGTTTTTATTCCAGGATATGTTTGGTAACAGAGAAGGAACAAGTGTGGATACTTTGTTAGATCCATCTTTTCTCAACCTTTATGTGAAAGTTCCAAAATTCAGGATGTTGACCCTTCAGTCAGTGCTTGCACTGGTTCCAGACCATTGTCTTATTGTAACACTGGATTTTAAAGATGCTTACCAACACATACCCATTGCTTACAGTTTCAGGAGATTTCTAATGTTTGCTGTACCTGAATCACATTTTCAGTATTCTCCTCAAGCTGTACAGCAGTTAGGACACATGGAAGGTGCCTTAAAGCTTTGATATCAGGCCTTTCATCCAGTCCTTGATGTATTATGTCCCACATAGCTTTGGGTACTACAACAGTGATCTGTTCAAGCATCCACAGTTATGGCAAGGTTACTTACAGAACTGTATTTTCCTGATAGCTTAGTGTTTTTAAGGCAGTGATGAACTTAGTTAGGAGCCTCTGTAGTCTTTCTAGTTGTTTAATATATCTATTCAGGTACATATAAAGTGGGTATTGTATTCAGTGATTGGCCTAGTCAGTGCTGAGTTTAAGGCAACAATGATCTCCTTAGATTTGGATTGTATTCTCCTGGCAGTTAGTTCTGCCAAGTATTAGGATTTCCTGACCACTGTCATTATATGGTGATCAAAAGGTCAGGTATTTTCCAAGATATCTCCTATGTCACAAGCAATAATTCAATAAAGATGTTTAAAAAATCTCTGACAATATTCTCATTTTGGAGGTGGGTATTGCTTATGTTGTATGTCATGGTGAGAAAAGAATGATCTACCAAATGAGGCAGTTACATTTTTGTTCATTTAATTTAAGCCCATTTTTGCACACCAGGTATTTACAATACTAAGTTCTTGCTGAAGGGCTTGGGTGTGAGAGGGTGGCTTGACAGTGACTTCCAATTTATAGTTATCTGCAAGCTTTATTGGCCAGAGGTCCTGATTAGTGGTTTAGAGATTAGAGAGGTAAATGCAGAACAAATGGGTTCCTAGCACAGAGCATTGTAGGACACCACTGGTCAAATTATTACTCTTTGATGATGCTCCTTTTACCCGTACCATGTGGGTACTGTCTTTCAGCCATTTTGTTATACATCTTATCACATAAGGATCTGTTTGTAAGACACTTACTGATGGTGATGGAAGATGGTGTCCGATGCTTTGATTAGGTCCATGTATGTAATGTGTGATGAGATTCATTAGATTGAATCTACCCTTTACAAAGTCAAACTGCTGTGGATCTAGTCTGATGAGATTTTTAATGTGATAGTTTATTAGGTTAGTTGTAATATGTGCCAAGGCTTTGCAATTAAGAATCATTTGGCTAATGGGCTTATAGTTACCAGGATCAATAGTGGGACAATTCTTGTGGGGTGGCATCACCACTGCTATAGCCAAATCTGAGGGACAAAGCCAGTGGCTAAACTTAAGTTAACTAGTTTTAAGGAGCAGATCTGACAGGGACTGGTTTAGTCCAGGTATATTAATTAGCAGGTCCCATGGAGGAATATTTTTTAGTCTTAGAGTAATCTTTAGTAATGATAGGGCATTTGAGAGCCTAAGGAATAGATGGGCTGTGCATGGATAGTCATCTGCATGGTGAAATTTGATGCTTATGGGGTTGGAGTATGTGGTGCCATTTTGGATTAGTTCAGAGCTAAGTCGAGTGTTGTTGATAAGTTTCCTAACACAGCTAAAGAATGATTAGTTGTCCTTAGCGTCAACCTAAATTCATGATATGGTTTAGTAGGCCTAATAGTATTTTAAGCTTTTATTTAATTGGTTTACCTCCATAATGTCGAAGGTCACAATGGCGAACGTGCATAACGCTGAACCATTTCAGTGAAACCCATACCGTCAAAACCTCGGAAAGCTGACAAACCATCGAAACTTGACATTTTCGACCGCACCACACCTACAAACAAATGATAATATGGGTTAAAAAGGGGGCAAGATTTTGCAGTTCAGAATATCAGCGTTCGAGGTTTTGTGAAGGAGCAGTTCAGAGTTCACAGAAATGAGTTTGCCGTTGTGGCCATCGACATTATGGAGGTAAACCATTTCATTTTCTTATGTTACCCTTGATTTGAGGGCCTTTTGATCTACTATACATTTTAAGGATTTTTTTCCCTTTTATTGTGAAGTTCATTTACTGGTGAACAACCAGGGTAGTTTGATATTAAATTGCCCTTCCTATTAAATCTGGTTGGGACTGTCTGCTGTATACAGTGATCTTAGTGGGCAAAGAACTCCTTTGTGAAGTTACTTGCTGTGGCTACATCTGTGGTTATAATGTTATGAAAGAATTTTGAAACTTTATAGAATTTGATGAGATTTATGTGTTTAAAATCATTGAATTCAGGGATATTGATATCTTCAGGTTCAGAGATTTTAAAAGTGAAAGTCACTAGTTTATGATCTGACTTGACTGGGGAAGGGGTTAGCAGGGGAATAGTGCATGAAGAAGCTGTATTCATAAGGACCAGGTTAAGAATATTACCTTCATTTGGGTTTATTAGGAATTTGGTACAATGAGTATTTATTAAATCCCAGAACTTTTTTTTTTGCCAACAAACATCTTTGTTAAATTTTCACATATGACATAAGCAATCTTGCATTTATATAAATTAAAAATAAACTACATGACACCATTTTAGTTGCAAATAGTATACATGACAGACACCACTGAAACAACTGTAGTTGTAAACATTATACATCACTTGTAGTCTATCCAGTCATTGTCAGTTAAGCATTATATGGCTCATTCAAATCCTGCCCCTTAAACCTCGTTCCTGCTTTGTATATATTGTTCCCACAATTCACATTTTTCCTATGTAGTTTGCTCCCTCCCTTTTCTAAAGATCTCAATTCCAGTTGTTTTATCTCGTACTATATTAACTACTTCTAGTAAAGTTGGTCTAGACTTTGATTTCCATTTTTTAGTAATTTCTAATTAGACTCAGCAAGGCTTTACTATGTCTAGGCAGTTCTGATTTTGTATCATAATTCAAAAAAATCATCTCCCCAGTCAATCCAATCTGCTCACCATGCATCTCCGACAGAGTGGTCTGTAAGGAATCCCTAAAGTCTGCCAGCTCATTACACTCCCTAAAAATATGTTTCCAGCCACCTCTTTCCTGCCCGTCACACCTTCAAAATTTGCTATCCACTTGAGAAAAAAATTCTTTGGAGACTACTTGGTCTATAAAAATACCTACATAAACATTTCCAGGCAAAGATCCTAAATCTTCTAGACTTTGTTGCATATTTGGGAGATATACATATATCATCCCACTGTCTCTTTGTGAATTCCTTATCGAATCACTCTTCCCAATCTTCTCTGAGATCCTCTGATTGATTCTTATAATTATCATGCAATATTTTGTATGCTTTACTAATTATTACTTTTTTAACAGCAGCTTCTGTTCTAGATTCTATTAAAAACCCTACCAGTGCTGGTCTTTCATTCAGGAACCCCCTATTTCTTTCTCTTTGCCTATACTCTGATATCAATCCTTGATAGGGAAGGCAATCTCTAACCTACAGTCCAAAAAAATTCTTGGCTTCTTCCCATTCTGTTACCTTTCCTATTCTAGTTATTTGCTCCCAATATCTTGGTTCCTTTGCCAGTTTTCTCCAATAAGTTCCAACCCCATCTTGCCTATTATCTGTATCCCTGACCACAGTCATCCCTATTGGCAAAATTTCTTTTCTCTATTCTTGTGCTGATTTGGTTCTTAGAATACTCCCTGATATTTTATGAATATAATACTCTGTATGATTTTTGTTATTCTCCTTAAGAATCTGCATCCAAAATCCCAATCTCTCCTTATTTTGTGAGCTTCCTCCCTGTATCAGGATCATTCCTTACCACTTTGAATTATAGAGGTTATGTAGTCCAATCTCGCCTACATTCTTACTCGCGGGTTCGGTGCCGAATATCGGCTCTGACTCGGCCAATTTTTATTTACTAGCTCAAAGTCTCTCATTGGCTGGGCAAAGCAGGTATCCCATGCTGCACTGCTCCATAACCCCAGATCTCGTTTGCCACTCGTGTAGCTAGGACATGGTCTCGCTTGGCTGTGGCTAGTACCTTCTTTTTTCAATTTCTCTTGAGAAATTTGATAGTTGTTTAACCACAAAAGCTATTTTAATAGCTATCCTTCTTGTTGCTTGTTTGTAGAGTTTTTTGTTCGTGTAGTTGGTATCCCTAACTGTTCCGGTGGGCTAGGCCCGTTTTACTTAGAGAACCTAGTCCTCTTTTCTCTGTGTAGTGCTCCGTTTCATTTGTGGAAGGCTTCTGTTAGTGTATTTTGGGATAAATGTGTTCTGCTTAATTTTAAGTAGTGTGTTGTGAGTTAGTAAAGAACCGTTTACTTGGAGGTTCTTTGGTTGCCTTGTGTAGTCTGATCACTAGTTTCCCGCCTTTACTGTTTTTCCGGCCAGGTTGTTTTCATGGTCTGCTTGTGTAAGATGTCTAAGGATCAGAAGGAACATAAACCTTCCGGTTTTAAAAAATGTTCCAAGTGTAGTTACAAAATGTCCATTACGGATGGGCATTCCGTATGTGTTTACTGCCTAGGAGGTATTCATTTGCAAGAGTCTTGTAGCTTCTGTCACGCCTTCAGTCCGAGGGTGCTCCAGGAGAGGAAAAATAAACTAATATTGAAGGGACTTCTAAAACCTTAGTTTGAGAAGTCTTTAGACTCGACTTCTAGTTCTCAGTCCAAGTCTAAAGCTTTGAAGGTGAAGAAGAGATCTCCGGCTCCGTCTGTCTCCTCGGAGCCTCCAGAGAAAATTTCTAAACTTGACTCTACCTCCTCGGCTCCTCTGTCCTTGGGGCCGCAGGAGGTATCTGTAGTACTGGAATCGGAGTTGGCTCCTATTTTACTGGAACCCATTCGGAGCCAGTCACCCAGTGTTAGGCATGGTTCTCCTGAGAGGAGATCCCAATCTCCCTCCCTGTCTTCCAAATCCTCCAGGCTTTCTGATTTGGATGTCGATGGGGTGGTACAGAGGCTCCTGCAGTCGCCGGTGTTGGCAAAATTATTCTCGGCTCTGACCCAGTCGGCTCCGGAGCCTGTCCCGGTGCTTGTGTCGATGGTTCCTCCTCAGAGCACTTTCTTGTCTTCGGAGCCGGAGTGCTCCGCTCTGAGTGATGTTCCTGCGCCAGCTCTGATACCCCTCAAGGGTTTATCGGTGCTGACGTCGGCACTGACCCAGTCAGCTCCGTCCACAGGGTTCGGCACTCGGGTTTCCTCAGTCGGGCCCGAGGGGGATACTTTGGGACACCTGTCGGTTCCGAGCCTCCCTCTCGGCGCATCGGCTCGGGGGACCCCAACCCCGGTCATGGCCTCGGAGGCCGGTCGGTCCTCGGATTCGGGGGGACCCGCCTTCGAGGCCATGCGGAGTGCACTGGCCAGATCGTCAGTTACATCACCCAGATCAGTCATTCCGTCCCCTTCCACCCCGGCTAGAGCCTCTGACGTCCCCCTATCCATAGATGGCAGAGCCCAAAGGTCTGGGGATACCCCCATGAGTGGTCCCCAACTTTCTGAGGGCCCCTCAGAGTCTGTGCCTGAGGATCCCCCTAGAAAGAAGTTGTGCAAGAGGAAGCACATAGACTCCCAGGACAAGTCTATCACTTCTAATACCGACCTCGAGGAGTTGGAGGGGTCCCCCAAGTCGTCCTCTGATGACGTCTCTTTCTCCGACATCCTGGAGATATTGGGACAGAGAGGCGATTGGCCGTCCAAAACCCCCTCTGCGGAGGAGTCGGTATTCCTCAAGGCCTTTGGTGCTCAACCCTCCGCCTCCTGGGTGTCTCCACCCTTCGACGAGCTCTTGGATTTAATTTGTGGAAAGGTGTGGGAGAATCCTGATTCGGTGGAACCTGTACCCCGAAGGCCCAATAAGTTTCTTTCTGCCCCCCCAGGGAAAGAGTTTCTGTCCACAGAGGTTTCTGTAGATGCCATGGTGGTGGCGGTGGCCACACAGCAGGAAGTAGCAGAGTCTTCTTCCTCCATCCAGCCTCCTAACAAGGAGTCTAGGAGCATGGACCAGTACGGGAAGCATACCCTCTGGTCAGCGTCCTTCACCCTACGGTCACTGAACTACCTCTGTCATTTTACTCGGCTCCAGAGAGATCTCCTCAAGGAGTTAGGAGATACTCTAGCGAGTAACGTACCTGAGGCGATAGCACACACAGTTAATGCCCAGGTGTCTACCCTCAATTCTATTGTCAACTCGTCCATGAGGCTCATATCATATGCAGCCGAGGGGGCGAGTAGGGCAGCCAGTTCGGGAGTAGCCTGGATGTGCCCGAGTCATTTTGCGGAGGCCTTCAAGTCTTCCTTCACTGACGCTCCTTTTGATGGGTCCTCACTCTTTGGGACCAAAGTGAAAGACACCCTCACCAGATGCGAGCAAGAGGGAAAGACCCTGTCCGCCGTAGGGGTCCGTTTTTCCCTTCCCTCGAGACCATACCCCAAGGCTCAGAGGGGAGGGAAGATGTGGTTCAAGAAATCGCAGAAGTTTTTCCCGGCCGCACAAGGTGAGTCCCCCTCCAGAGGCAGAGGAGGGGGAGGTTATTCTGGAAGACGCCACCCTAGAGGCAGAGGAGGCCCTCGCAACTCGGGAGACCATGATTCCTTTCGCGGTTCTTCCTACCATCGTTCCTGATGTGTTGCCCAACTGTGCTATTCCGGAGCCAGTCGGGGGCTGCATATCGTTGTACCTGAAAGCCTGGGAAAGCATCATCCAGGATCGATCGATGGGTATTATGAATAGTTTCTGGAGGTTATGCCATCCCCTTTTCAACAGACCCCCCTCCAGTCAGGAGAATCCCAGACGTTCCACCCGGTCAAAGGGATCACGCAGCATTAGAGGTTTCAAAGCTGCTAAAGAAGGGAGTCATCCAAACTGTCCCCTCAGACCAAATCGGATTAGGGACTTACTCAAGACTCTTTTTGGTGCTGAAAAGAACAGGGGACCTAAGACCCATTCTAGATCTCAGCAGATTAAACCACTACGTTCTGAAGTCCAAGTTCCGAATGGTCACCCTTCAGTCCATTTTTCCGTTGCTGGAAAAAGAAGTATGGATGTGCTCCATCGACCTCAAGGATGCTTACTATCATATCAAAATGGACCGGGCATCCAGGAGTCACCTACACTTCCGGCTGGGAGCCAGTCATTTTCAGTTTCGTGCCCTACCCTTTGGTCTGACCACAGACCCCAGGGTGGAGCCCCCAGGGTGTTCACCAAGTGTTTGGCGGTGGTGACAGCTCACCTGAGACATCAAGGATTCCAAGTGTTTCCGTACCTGGACGACGGACTCCTCACTGCCCCCACCAGGCATCTACTCATCCGAGCCAGGAACGCTACCATTACCCTCTGTCAAATGACTATGAGTAACATTGAACTGGGAAAAATCTGCCTTGCTGCCCTCACAGCGTGTCACGTTTATAGGCACAGAGCTAGACACCGTTCAAATGTGGGCCTTCTTGCCGCATGACAGGATCACAGTATTACAAAATCAGGTTCACGTTTTATTACCCCTCAGGAAGGTACAGGCGAGATGGGTTCTTCAGCTTCTGGGCACCATGGCAGCTACCATTATGTTAGTGCCTCTAGCGAGATTACACATGAGACTTCTTCAATGGCTCCTCTTTGCCCAATGGTCTCTCCAAAAACTTCCCCTTTCCCACCAGATCCTACTCACAGACCGATGCAAACAGGATCTCCGTTGGTGGCTGTGCTCCACCAATCTGGACGAGGGAAAACAGTTTGTTCCTCTGTCACCTGTCGCCACGGTGACCACGGACGCCTCCCAGATTGGGGGGGGGGCATTATCTTGGCAGGACGGTCCAAGGCACATGGCAAGATCACGAGGTACATCTGCACATCAATGTCTTAGAGATGAGAGCGGTGTTACTGGAGTTGCGGGCACTTCAGAGCTCTCTTCCTCTGGGGACGATTGCAATACACTCGGACAACATGTCCGTTGTGTGGTATCTAAACAAGCAAAGAGGAACCAGATCTTACCCCCTGTGCAGAGAGGCCATGCGAGTGTGGCAGTGGGCAGTGTCTTCCCAACGTTTTCTAGTGGCAATGCACATTCCGGGGAAGGCCAGTGTGATAGCAGACAGGCTGAGCAGAGCTATTCTGATGCCTTACAAGTGGTCCCTGAACCGTCTGGTTGCAGAACAGATTTTCAGCAGGTGGGGTCAGCCTTGCTGTGATCCTTTTGCCAATCCCCTCAATGCCAAATGCAGCAACTACTTCACCCTGACCCCCCCACAGGGGGGGGTCACCCAGGGACGCTCTAGTCCACGATTGGCCCTCCGGTCTGCTCTATGCTTTCCCCCTGTTTCCTCTGTTACCAAGAGTGATTCATAAAGCCATATCCTTGGGAAGCAAGATGATTCTAATTGCCCCACACTGGCCTCGCCAGGTCTGGTTCTCCTTTCTCCATCCATTCGCTGTGGACAGTCCTTGGATTCTGGACCCAGTACCAGACCTACTGACACACATGTCGGGACAGTTCCATCCCTCCCTGCGGACCCTCAGGTTGACAGCCTGGCTACTCCACTTCCGTCGTTAGTCAGACTTCATCGTTTTTCACCTGAGGTGGTGTACATTTTATCCTCTTCTCATAAGTCTTTGACTAGGAAAATTTATTCCAGCAAATGGAAGAGATTCTGTATTTGGGCTCATGCCCAAGGAATTGACCCTTACACAGCCCCAATTGCTGCTGTTTTGGATTTCTTGTCCATGCTCTTTCAGCAGGGCTCTGCGCCCGCTACCATTAAAGTCCAGCTGGCGGCTATTTCAATCTTTCATACCTCCTATAAGCCTTCCCTTATGGCGCATAAACTCTGTAAGGCCTTTCTAAAGGGCACCTTATTACTCCGGCCTCCTGTGTCAGAACCTATCATGCCCTGGGATCTAGACTTTGTTTTGGAAGCTCTTACTTCTCCACCATTCGAGCCGGCTGCCACCTGTGAATTTTTGTCCTGGAAGACAGCCTTTCTAATAGCCATCACATCAGCCAGACGGGTGTCAGAGATTCAAGCTCTCTCCATCAAACCCCTGTATTTAATTTTTCATAAGGACAGAGTTTCTCTTAGACCTAATCCGTCCTTCCTTCCCAAGGTAACATCTACTGTGAATCTCAATCAGTCTATTGAGCTGCCAGTGTTCTTCCCTCAATTCTCGAACAAGGCAGAGTTTAGATTTCATCAACTGGACATGCACAGACAATTACGATTCTATCTACACAGGACCAAACACCTACGAAAATCTGACCAATTGTTTGTTTCCTTTTCAGAAAATAGACTGGGTTCCCCTATTTCCAAGGTTACCATTTCCAGATGGATTTCGAATTGTATTTCCTTTATTTATTCTTCTGCGGGAAAAAATCTACCATTCCCCGTCAAGGCTCACTCTACTAGGGCTGTTTCTGCATCTCTGGCATACCATGCCAGACTATCTTTGGATGATATTTGTGCTGCAGCCACTTGGGCTTCCCCGCACACCTTTATTACTCATTACAAACTGGACGTGGCTTCTAGGGGCCGGGCTTCCTTTGGTTCCACAGTCCTCAGGAGTATCTTCCTTTGAGCCTCCCAGGATAGAGGTGCTGGGGATGCTGTCCCGCGAGTAAGAATGTAGGCGAGATTGGACTACATAACATCAAGAAGTTATGTACTCACCATAACGTTCGATGTATGTAGTCCATCTCGCCTCACATTCTTACGTACCCTCCCACCTGCCCCCTTCCTGGAGGATCTGGAGGTTAGGATTGGTGCTAGAGTACCCTTCAATGGTAGTTTGTTTTTTCTTATTCCCCCTAATAGTGTTTTACCTTATTGGATTGTTGTTATGCATGAGGTGTGATTGTTGGATTCACAGCAAACTAGATCTGGGGTTATGGAGCAGTGCAGCATGGGTTACCTGCTTGGCCCATCCAATGAGAAACTTTGAGCTAGTAAATAAAAGTTGGCCGAGTTGGAGCCGATATTCGGCTCCGAACCCGCGAGTAAGAATGTGAAGTGAGATGGACTACATACATCGAACATTATGGTGAGTACATAACTTCTTGTTTTCTGCTTGTGCTATGTATAAGAGCCTTAACTGTGTTTCTCTAAAATACCCCCAGAATCAGCTTATCCCACTTGACACTTGCTCTCTTCACTTCCCAGATAAAATCCTTCAATTTTTTTAATTGCTATCTACAGCTTCTCCTCTAGTTGATAAAAAACTGACCTGTATATAAGACTAAAGGGACTAAAAAATTTTAATGGCTTGTATCTTAGTATCTGTATCCGTATAACAAAGCTTCCAGTTTCTCAATTTTAGAATTATCTTCTGCTTAGTCTCTTCCCACATATCCTTAGCTGCCACAATTCTGCTTAGTCTCCTCTCACATATCCATAGCTGCCACAACACTTCATTGTATCATGTCCCCATAAATATTGATATTGTTGGGTCAATTTGCATGTGGGTACATAATTTATTGCTATTGCCTTTGTTTTAGCTTCATTAACTTTGTATCCTGAGAAGATTTGAAACTGTCTTAAAATGTTCCACAACACTGTAATCTCCCTTTCTGATTTTGTCATGTATAAAATATCATCTCCAAATAGAGCCAGCTTTTCCTGACCACCATACCAATTATATCCTTGAATTTCTGAGTCCCTTATTTTCTTTGCCAATGGTTCTAAATATATTGCAATCAACAAAGGGGAAAGCGTACAACCCTGCCTGGTTCCTCTACTCAAGCAGAAGTTATCGGAGAGGACCCCACCCACTTTAATTTGCACCTGCAGTCCCTCATATATTCTTCTAATCAACCTTGTGATTGTATCAAGGGAAGCAAATGCTTCCACTGCCCTGTTCATGAAGTCCCAGTCTACTCTGTCCAATGCTTTCTCTGCATCAAGACCCACCAATAAAAGTTGTATTTTCTTGCATTCTGCTTCCCTCTGGATCATCGGTGTTCTGTTAATATTGTCAAATGTTTCCCTCCCCTTCACAAAACTACACAGTTCCATATCTATCAATTTTGCCATTCTTTTAGCCATTATGGACATAAACACTTTATAATCATGGTTTAGTATTGAAATGGGCTTATATGTAGTTGGACATGATAGAGCTTTACCCTCTTTAGGGATTATTATTGTTACCACCACCTTCTTCCAGGATGCTGGTACTTCTCCACTTAAAATACTGTTAAAAAAACCTTCCAGATCTTTATCAGTTTGTTTCCCTCCTAACCTCCAAACTTCCACAGGAATGCCATCTATTCCTGGGGACTTTCCTGTAGATTGGTTATACATATCCATTTTTATGTCATCCCTTCCTATCCTAACTGTTAATAATTGAGCCTCATCTACCTCTAACCTTGGCATATTTAATTCTCCCGTAAACATTTCCATCTGTACCTATTTTTGATTTCCATATTTATCTTTGTACAAACTTTCATAAATTTCCAGAATATTTCTAATACTTTTACAGGGTCTCTTGTTACCTTCCCTATTACAGGCTCCCTAAGCCTAGTGACAGCCCTTTCCACTTTTTGTTGCCTGCGTTGTTGTGCTAAAAGTTTTTGTACTCTAGAATTATTATCAAAAAACAGTTGCATAACAGCACTAGTGCATATTATCAAGATAATCCCTTATTTTCTGTATAGCATTCTGCCGTTGCGCCTTTTTTTGTTCTGAGAGATTCCCCATATTTTGCAATACTTTAACATTTGTCAGTCCCTCTAAATAATTCTTGTTAGTTTAACCAGATCTCCCTTTCTTGATTTCAATCCTATTTTAAACTTCATTTTATCCAACTCCCTAGCTATGTTTTCTGAAGAAAATTCTATCTTCTGTAATAGTTCCTGAATTAATTCCAAAACCCATTCCTTGAATTCCTGTCTTTTCAACCAATAGGTGGGAAAGCACCAGTATCTCATTTTTTTTTCATTACCTTGCATTTTTGTCTTAGTTATTATTACTGCATGATCTGAAATAGTTATTGGGTGCATTTCAAGACCTCCAATTAAATGCATATGTTCCTGTGAGATATAAAATCTATCTGGCCTAGCCCAGTTCTTGTATCTCAGTGAGTCGTATGTAATTTCACTCTGAACTCTTAGTACTGAATTCACCTCTTCCATGCCAAACATTTTCATAAATTTCTTCAAAAATCTACCCTCCTTTGTTATATTTTCCCTTATAGGCCCCCCAGACACATCTTCACTGTTGCAAACCAAATTCCACTCTCCACCTGTAAGTAATATTCCTCACTGAAAGCGGATTTTCTCCCTGAATTTTCTTCAGCTCCATTATAGCAGTTTTAGGGGGGGTGTAAATGCATGGCAGTGTAATCCTCCTCCCTAGTCAGTAGCCCCTTAGTACTATGCATCTTCCATTATTATCCTTTTTCCCTCTTCTATCACTGTTGGAGCTCCTCTTGTAATTAATATAAGTACTCCTCTTTTCCTTTGCCCCAGATATTCTGCTAAATAACCATCCTGAAAACCTTTGTTTATCAAATTTACATGTTCATTTCTTTCCAGGTATGTCTCCTGTAGCATAGCTATTTGCACTCTACATTTTTAAGATGGTTCACAACTCTCTTTTTTATATTTATCTATAAGACCATTCAGAATGAAAGACATTACAGAAAGCATCATTGTCTTGTATAGTTATTATTACCACCTTTTTTGTATAATTGCCTTATTGCTAAATGTCTAGTTCCAGCTTTTATGCTACATGTATATATTGTTCGGTAGGTTGGTCTTTTATACAGTTGTTTCTTGTCATATCCACTTGCACCTATGCCACATCTTACATAACTTTTTGTTTTTTTGAAAGCCCTCAAACAGAACAAACTCCCCAAAAATCCCTCCTAACTTAATAATAACACACAAAACTATGTACTTCAAATATTGAAGTTTTTGCTTCCTAATAAGAACATAAGTTCTAAGCTGATAGCTACACAGACAGGCTAAAGTTAAACAAAAGGAAAGGTTAGTTATGCTAAGACACATGGCGCAGCCTTTGCTACTAGTAAGCGCTATTTGATTTTGCATGTCTTTATAGCTCTTGCATTTAAGGAAACACTTGAATGCTTTCAGTAAACACTTTCTCCAAGACATTTTTCTTTATCAAATAATCTTCTAGTGGCATGAAAACTAGACACAAAACTGCTATGCGTACATTGTTTATCAGAAAAAAGCCTTACAATATTCAATATTATTTTTCATTTACATGCTGTGTATAAACTTGTTACTGGATAACACCTACGGTTTTAACTCAGTCATTTCCTTATACAAGCATGGGAAAAAGCATACTGATTTTTCTTTTGTCATTCTCTCTTAACCAGACCTTTCTGCTCTCCCTCATCTCCTCCCCTCCTCTTTTTTTTCCATTGCAGTGCCTACATTTCTTAAAACTGAACAAAGAAAGAGAGAAGGGTGAAAAAGAAAAAAATAAAAGCATCTGTTTTATTAGTATCCCCATTGCATTAAAAAACAGAAAAAAACTTTACTTCAAGTCTAAGCGGGTTTGTATTAAATTTAAAGCTGTTACACCCGGGAAACCCTGATTGCTTTCAGAGAACATTATGTCCTAGCCAATTTTTCTGTTCCCTCAGCCAGTCCCCTTCCACCATACTATCTACAGGTTTCTCTTTATCAGATTTTCTCCAATGAGACATGAAGACCAGCTGCAGAAATGCTGCATCTGATATTGTTAATCCTCGTTCATTCCTTACGCATGGGTATCGGTTACTATCTTGGAACCGAGCTAGCCATTTTCCAAGCTCGTGTTAGCTTCAAACTCTCGAGCTAAACTCTTACCCACAATTCCCCTCTCCCTGTTATCTCAGATTTCGTTTGCCACGTTGCCATTCGGTCATGTCAAGCTGCTTCTCTTGAGCTAAGTACAGTTATTTGTTCAATAGCCATTTATATTACTTTTCTGTCAGAAAAGTTTCTATTTCGTTGTCTCTTACCCTATCACATCTAGCGATCATACTTTCTTCAGGTTTTTCTTCTCTTTTCTCTACCTTTTTACTGCGAGATATTCTCCCCTTATCATCATTGGTAATCCTTCCCTTTTTCTCATACCTTCGGGTATTCTTTTCTACCATTGCTGGTACCCTTTTCTGCTTTCTAATTTAGCTATTATGGCAGATAAGAAAGGTAGTCCGGGGTTTAAATGATGTTCTGATTGTGGACACAAACTACCTACTTCTGATGCACACTCTTTGTGCGTTTATTGTTTGGAGGCATCCCACTTGTCTGTTGACCCGCCCTGTACTATTTGTGAGAACTTTTCAAATAGAACCTTGTTGGAAAGGAAAAACAAGCTGTTACTGAGGGGACTTCTTAAATCTCCCTTTTCAGAGGCTATTTCTGGGACAGAGGCCTCAACCCCTCCTAGAGCACATAAGAAAATCTTGGATGTTCCTACCAAGGCTAAATCTTTGCCTTCATCCCCGGCTGTGGACTCCCACCAACCAAAACCTAAAAAGGCTAAAGTTTTGGCTCCAGAGCTCACTCAGTCAGCCCCAGTGCTTTCGGTGCTTAGACCTTCGGCACCGTGGCCTTCGGCTCCATTAGTGATCTCGGCTCCGTATTCTCCTGCAGCCTTCACTATATCGGCACCGAGGGCCTCCTCGGTTCAGACTATTACCACTGTATCGGCACCGACCGTTCAATCGGCGCAGACCTTTGACCACGTCGGCTGCGACATCTTACTCGGAACCGACGCCTTTGTTGTTGACTCCAGTTTTGTCAGTTCCATCCTTGGGACTGACAACCACTTCGGCACCGATCCCTGTGTCGGTGCACACCATGAACCTCAGCACCAATGACTTCTTCGGTGCAGACATCCATAGTCCAGTCTCTTTCGGCACCGTTGTTCTCGGTGCAGACTGGTGAGATGGGCACCGAGTTTGCCTCTTCTGTGGACAGACCTGTTTCTCCCTCAGTCTCCATGAGGTCCACTAGAAACCTTTCCGAACATGATGTGTTGCGTCTTGTGGATCAGGTGCTCTTGGCCAGAAATATACCCCCCCCCAGGAACTATCCTTCCTTGGGAGGTGATCACCCGTCTCCAAAGACCCCTTCTTATTCTCCTCCTTCATTGCCTTTGAAGTCTATGGATATAGCACAGTCTTCCCCTTCTGCAGTTCCCTTTATGGATCTCACTAAGGAACCGCAGTTGCCTTCATGGCAGGAAAGTTTTGCTACGACCCAGGATGTCAGTTGTGACACGCATAGTTTGCTGCTCCACAGCCATCCAGGGACTCCGGGTCGGCGGGCTGAGCTACTTAGGGGAGGGGTGACCCCTGTCCTAGACATTCACACCTCTTCAGGTGGACCAGCCTTCCAACTGATGGAGAAGGCTTTCACTGCTGCTGGCAGTACTGGACTGTCTATCCCTCCGCCCTCCTCTGGTTCACTGGTTTCACAAGTCTCACCGAGCGGACACCGGGTGCAAGGGCCTCAGGACATATTCCCACAGGAAGCCCCTTTTCCGCTGTTTTCACCAGCTTCTCCCGCTGAGGAAGTCCACCGGAAACGTTTAGGAAGCACATGGACTCCACAGAGGAGTCCCTCACTGAAGACACAGATTTTGATGAGGGGGAAGGATCCCCTCGGTCACCCTCTGAGGTATTCTTTGGTGATATCCTGGAAATCCTGAAACAGAGAGGTGACTGGCAGTCCTCTAATCCGACCTCTGAGGAGTCTGTGTTCCTGCAGGCCTTTTGTGCCCAGCCCCCTACCTCCTGGGTTACTCCACCTGCCGATGAACTTGTCCGGCTTATCGTGCAGTGTGCGTGGAAGGCTCCTGACACCGTCGAAGCAATTCCCCGGAGGCCAGATAAGATTTTGTCCCCTTCCTGCTATGGATCCCCATTGGTCAAATGGTCTTCCTGTCCTGTGGATGCTTTGGTGGTGGCAGCCGCAACAAAAAAGTATCTGGCAGAAGAAGAAAGCCAGACTGTCCATCCGCCTAACAAAGAGTCCCATGCCCTGGACAGGCTAGAGAAGCACACCTTTGCATCAGCAACCTTTACTATCAGGTCCCTGAATTATATGGCACACTTTACCAGGCTTCAAAGGGATCTGATTTCTGAGCTTTCTGAAACCTTGGCTGGTGCCATGTCGGATGAGGTCCGTGACAAAGTGGCCTCTCAGCTGGTCACCATTGAGTCAATATTTAACTCCTCTATGCGACTGATATCTCACACATCAGAAGGAGCAGCTAGAGCAGTGGGTTCAGCTGCGGTCTTGAGACGACATGCCTGGATGCGCTTGTGCAATTTCGCGGAACCCTTTAAGGCTTCCTTTCTTAACGCTCCCATTGAGGCCTCCTAGTTGTTTGGACCCAAAGTTAAAAGCACACTGGCCAGAGGTGACCAGGACAGCAAGACCCTTTCTGCCAACGTGCTTTCTCCCGAAACCAAAAGAGTGGGAAGATATGGTCCAAGAAATCTCAGGGTCTTTTCCGTCACAGACAGGCCGAGTTCTCCCCTAGCGGCAGAGGGGGAAACTCACAGGGAAGACACTCTTTTCGGGGCAGAGGGGATCCGTGTAACCAGGGTTCCAGGAATTCTTTCCCTGGCCAATCCTACCAGCGCTCCTGAAAAGCGGCCCAACTCCTTTCCTCTGGAGGTGGGTGGGGGACGTGTCTCCTTGTTCTTTTCTGCCTGGCTAACAATCACCACTGATTCTTGGGTACAAAGGATTATAACCAGAGGTTATCATATCCACTTCGATCTTTGTCCTGTCCCTTCAAAAATCATTCCCGGCATTCCACCCAGTCAAAGGGAAGAAACAGCACTAGAGATAGAAAAGCTGCTAAGAAAGAGAGTCATCCAAATAGTCCCTGCAGACCTGATAGGAACCAGATTCTACTCAAGACTATTTTTGGTGCCAAAGAAAACTGGGGACTGGAAACCAATTTTGGATCTTAGTGTATTGAACAAGTTTGTGAGAGTACAAAAATTCCAGATGGTCACAATACAGTCTATCCTCCTGCTTTTGGAAAAAGACGATTGGATGTGCTCGATAGATCTTCAAGATGCGTACTACCACATAAAAGTAGACAGCCATCAAGAAGATTTCTGCGCTTCCGTGCGGGAGCCAGTCACTACCATTTCAGAGTACTGCCCTTCGGACTCTTTACAGCCCCCAGAGTGTTCACGAAGTGCATGGCAGTTGTCACAGCTCACTTGCGACTTCAAGGATTCCAGGTGTTTCCATAACTAGACGACTGGCTCATTTCCACCCCCATCAGACATCTACTGGAAGAAGCCCTGGCATGCTCTCTCCTCGTTGCACAAAGGCTAGGCATAACCATAAACTGGCAAGAATCCAATCTCACCACATCTCAGTCGACAGAATTCATAGGGGTTATCTTGGACACAAAGAACTGCAGAGCTGCTGTTCCAGAGCACAGAATTTTAAGGATAAAGCAACAACTGATTCCAATCCTTTCAAGAGAGAAATCCACGGCTCACTCAGTTCTACAGCTGTTGGGTTCCATGGCAGCCTCCATCACCATTGCCCCTCTGGCCAGGTTTCACATGAGGCTTATACAATGGCTACTGTCACCCAATGGTATCCCTTTCAGCATCCTCTTTCAGCCATGATTCGAGTAACCCACAGGTGCAAACAGGATTTAAATTGGTGGATGACACACAATCTGTCACAATGGTCTCGCCCCTTCTCCCCCCAGCAACCCAAGGCCACAGTGACCACGGATGCCTCCCTGATGGGGTGGGTAGGGCTATGTCAGGGATGGACAGTCCAAGGCACTTGGTCCGAACTGGAGGCCCATCTGCATATAAATGTTCTAGAGCTGAGGGTGGTGCTTCTGACGTTGCAAGCATTCCATCCCCTGCTGCCATCTGGGACAATTGCAATTCAATCAGACAACATGGCGGTGGTCTGGTACATTAACAAGCAAGGTGGAACCAAATGAGGCCATGAGGATATGGCAATGGGCGATGGCTACCAGCCGTTTTCTTCTAGCCCTGATTCCCCTTCCAGGACAGTCACCCAGGGATGCTCTAGTCCACGATTGGCCCTCGGGTCTTCTTTACGCATTCCCACCCTTTCCCCTCACTCCCCAGTTTCTAAAGAAAGCCGTTGGTTGAATAGCAAGGTGAAACTCATAGCACCATATTGGCCTCGACAGATTTGGTTCCCCTTCCTTTGGCCTCACCTACTAGATTCCCTTGGATTCTCCATCCAACCCCGGAGTTGATCTCACATCCACAGAACCTGATTCATCCCAACTTGAACAGCCTGAAGCTCACTGCTTGACTACTCCAATTCCCTTGATTGCCAGGCAGAATGATCTTTCTTTACCAGTACGTGACATTCTCATTGCATCTCGTTAAGTCTTCCACTAGAATTACTTATCTGAGCAAGTGGAAAAGATTTACCTGTTGGCTGAAAGATAAACAAGTAGATCCCTTCTCAGCACCAGTGTCGATAATACTAGACTATCTGGCCGACCTTTTCCAATCGGGTCTTTCGGCCTCTCCCATTAGAGTTCATTTGACTGCAGTTTCTAATTTTCATGAGGGTGTCCGAGATTCCTCACTTATGTCCCGCAAATTGTGCAAGACCTTCATAAAAGGTGTGAATCATCTGAAGCCACCCTTTAGAGAACCTATTCAACCATGGGATTTATCATTAGTTCTACAAGCTCTGACAATGCCACCTTTCAAACCAGCCTCTTCTTGCGACCTCAAGCATTTGTCATGGAAAACCTTGGTTTTGGTCGCCATTACTTCTGCCAGACGTATTTCTGAGCTTCAAGCTTTATGTATCAAGAGTCCATACTTGATTTTTCATAGAGATAGAGTGTCTCTGAGAACTAATCCATCTTTTCTGCCAAAAGTGATCTCTGAAATGTCCATTAATCAAACCATTGAATTCCCACCCTTTCCCCTCACTCCCCAGTTTCTGAAGAAAGCCGTTGGTTGAAGAGCAAGGTGAAACTCCTAGCACCATATTGGCCTCGACAGATTTGGTTCCCCTTCCTTTGGCCTCACCTACTAGATTCCCTTGGATTCTCCATCCAACCCCGGAGTTGATCTCACATCCACAGAACCTGATTCATCCCAACTTGAACAGCCTGAAGCTCATTGCTTGACTACTCCAATTCCCTTGATTGCCAGGCAGTGATCTTTCTTTACCAGTACGTGACATTCTCATTGCATCTCGTTAAGTCTTCCACTAGAATTACTTATCTGAGCAAGTGGAAAAGATTTACCTGTTGGCTGAAAGATAAACAAGTAGATCCCTTCTCAGCACCAGTGTCGATAATACTAGACTATCTGGCCGACCTTTTCCAATCGGGTCTTTCGGCCTCTCCCATTAGAGTTCATTTGACTGCAGTTTCTAATTTTCATGAGGGTGTCCGAGATTCCTCACTTATGTCCACAAATTGTGCAAGACCTTCATAAAAGGTGTGAATCATCTGAAGCCACCCTTTAGAGAACCTATTCAACCATGGGATTTATCATTAGTTCTACAAGCTCTGACAATGCCACCTTTCAAACCAGCCTCTTCTTGCGACCTCAAGCATTTGTCATGGAAAACCTTGTTTTTGGACGCCATTACTTCTGCCAGACGTATTTCTGAGCTTCAAGCTTTATGTATCAAGAGTCCATACTTGATTTTTCATAGAGATAGTGTCTCTGAGAACTAATCCATCTTTTCTGCCAAAAGTGATCTTTGAAATGTCCATTAATCAAACCATTGAATTGCCAGTTTTCTTTCCCAATCATTCAAACAGAGGGGAGTATTGCCTACATACCCTAGATATCCACAGGCAAATCCGTTTTTACCTAAACAGGACTAGGTCCTTTCGTAAATCTGACCAGTTATTTTTGGCCTTTTCTGGACCTAGATTAGGATCTGCTGTTGCTAAGGTCACATTAGCTAGATGGTTGAAGACTGTGTGACCTTCATTTATACACAACGTAATATCTTGTTGCCTAGTACCACGAAAGCTCATTTAACAAGGTCGGTGGCAACTTCTGCTGCCTTCCATGCCAGAGCTTCTTTACATGACATCTGTGCAGCTGCAACTTGGGCTACGCCTCATACCTTCATCAATCATTACACATTGGATTTGGCCTCCAGGGGAAGAGCATCTTTTGGTTCTATGGTGCTCAGGAATGTCCTTCCATGAGAGACTCCCAGTAATAGAGGTAGCTGGGGACTCTGTCCCATGCGTAAGGAATGAATGAGGATTAACAGTGTCAGATAAAGAAGTTATGTCTTACCATAACGTTCCATCTGTATTGTTGATCCTCCTTCAGTCATTACGACCCTCGCTCCTTCCCCCTCCTGTGGTTTCTAGTGAATCTCACCATCCGGTTCTCTTAGGTTATCTGACCAGAGGTAGCCTCTACATTCTTTGACTTACAAACTCAATCTGAGGTAACAGGGAGAGGGGAATTGTGGGTAAGAGTTTAACTCAAGAGTTTGAAGCTGACGCAAGCTTGGAAAATGGCTGGCTCGGTTCCGAGGTCGGAACCGATACCCATGCATAATGACTGAATGAGGATCAACAATACAGATGGAATGTTATGGTAAGACATAACTTCTTTTTAGTATACATACATGCAATTGCTAGAAGCAAGCATCATATTATTCAATATTTGTTTTTATTTACTTGCTCTCTCTCTTAAAACAAAGGTCCTTAATCAGTCATTTCCCCATCCAGGAATGAAAAGAGCACATTCATTTGAACTTTGCCATGCCTTTTCAATCAGGCTCTCCCCTTTTTTATTTGATCATTGCATTGCCTATATTTCTCAAAACTGTACAAGAATTAAAAGAGAAGAGGGGAGAAAAAGAACACCACCTGCTTACAATCCCCATTACAAAGAAAACCATACACCACAAATACAATACTATTTAGAAAAGAACGTGTTTTCTTTACTTATAGTTAGCATTCTCCCCTCTCTTCCCCTCTCCAAAGCATTTTTCTTAACATTAATGACATGAACTCCCTCACACATCAAACAAATTTTGAAAATGCCCAATATTTCCATATTTTCTTGTTCTGTCGTATTTCACAAGTATAATTATTGCATTGTAACCCCACAGTAAGTTACTGATTTTATTACTATTTTCCATCACCCAAATCCTGTCTCTGCTTAATTTCCAACATACTCTTAATTCTTCTAGTCAACTCTAGTGCTCCTTTCCTTCTCTCCAACATTTTCCATTGAAATATTGGAAAAGGTTTTACAGGTACAGTCTCTCTGTGGTCTTTATTACCAGAAGAACAAGAAGCAGAATCTCCTTCTGTTTCACAGCTCAGTTTTTGTTGGACAAACTTTTGTATTTCCTCCTTAGCATGCACTTCATCAAAAAATGATTTTGTCCCTCCAGGAAAGAATACCTTGAAGACAGTTGAATATAGCAGTTTGAATCTCACAACTGTGTCTCGACATTTTCTGAATAGTGGAATGAATTTACTACACTTTTGCCTGGTGTACAACAAGTAATCATTCTCCACAAACACTCTGCTGTCTCCCACTTTCAATATTTTCTCCTTCTTTCACAGTTTTGTTAGACTCAAGTGCTTCTGCTGGTCTGATTGCATCCTTACTATTATAGCTCTAGATTGCTTTCTTATGGCTAGGTTATGGGGCATACACATGATGTGCCCATTCAACTAACAGTTCCTTCTTTGGAATACCAGTCCAGTTGCTTATTTGAGCTTTCATAAAATTAATGCAGGCTGTTCCTTCCAGCTACTCTGGTATAGCTGAAAATCTCAGGTTTTCCCTATATGCTCTGTCCTTTAATTCTATTATTTTGTAAAACATCTCTTCCTGAGGAGATTCATATTCAGCCAGCCGTTTCTTCATTTCGACCTCTGATTTTTGCAACTTTATCATCTCCTCTGAATATCTGTTTAAAGCTTCTTCCATTTGTCCCAGCCTTTGTGTTGATATAGTCTACCAGTGTTTTTTTTTTATTTTAACCAGGTCTGTAAGCAGCTGTCTTGTATCTTTCTGCAGGTTATTGGAAGTCATGTCTGAAGGTTGCATTACTTTTTGCTGAACAGCTGCAGGAGTCTCCCTAGTCAGTGTTTCTTCCTCACTTTTTTAGCTGATTTTTTCCAGGTCTTTTGTGTTTCTTTATTCCTGGCATCCAGGCAGTGTATTTACTAGCTAGTTACTGAAATTTACCCATAAACACAAGTCTAATGGCCTTCTCTGTTGAGTTTCTGTTTTCACACTGGGAAAGCTAGAAACAAGCTGTTAGTATGCAGCCATCTTGGAAGTCCCCCCAAAACCCCAGAAGTTTTGAGCATATCCTGAATTTCAGGTATAAATGCTACAGTTTATCAATGGGTTGTTAGTCTCTCAAGATTGAGGAGTTCTTATTAGTAAGTGAGTTCTCCTAGTACTTTTATAAAATATGATTTTTTGAGGACATAGAGGGTGTGCTGTAACTGGTTTTAAACTGATCATTGGTCTTATTTAGTGGGATTTGGAGCTCAATGAGTTTTGTTTTTGTGGGTATCTGCAAATTTACCTTAAAGTGATTTGGTTCCTAACCAAAACATAGATGCTACCACAGTTGCCATTGGGCCTGAAAGCATGGTAGGCACAAAACCCAGAAATGAAGGGAGTGCTTTCTGGATATTTAAACCAAGTTTCAGTAATTACGCAGACATGGATGAGCTCCAGATGCAGGTGGGCCTGAGCAGCTTTTTGCTAAGACTTCTGACATTGAGCAGAACCATGTTGATTTGATCTTGTTTTGGCTGTGACATGTCAGTTACATTGGAATGTCCATCAGCTTGATTCTGCCTAAAAAAGGCTCTAAGGGAGCAGCAAAGGCTTTAGCCAGTATGAAGAGGTGCAAGCCATTCTTAACAAAACATGTAGGGCTGTAAAACAGTAACCATTTGAAATGACAGGACCCGCTAGCTTATGTCCCGAAATGTGGAAACTGAATGGGCGAAAGATCGGACTGACATATACTTAGTCCAAGATGTCAGTCTCTCAGAATATTCCTTTTTCTCTAAGGTATGGCGATCTTGGAGGTGGTATTGTATATGTTTGGAGGGTGGGGTGGGGTGCAATGAGGCTTGACCCCCTGCAGAAGAAGATCCAGTGTGTGCCGTGTCTGGCTTCAGCCTGTGAGTTGTCAGATGTAACAATGCCCAGTTCCTTCAGACTTCGAACTTGCCAGGCTTTGCTTCCCTTACCCACAATAATGTGTTCCTCACCCTAATCCTCAGATCTAGTTTGCTGCCTTTCCTGTCAGTAGTTCTATCCATCTCCACTTAGAAGTATCCTTTAGAAAAGTTTATTGTATTGCTTGGTTGATTCTGTATTTTGCATCCCTTAATTCTGTCTTAGTGTTAGCAGTGATAGTGTTGTGTTTGATAGGTAAATAGGTGGGTAGGTAGCTGTATTTTAAGTATTTCATTCTGTAGCTAAGTTTCCCACCTTTTAGGATCTTCTTTGCTATAGAGTGTCTTTCTCAGAGTGTTAGTTGTAGTTGTATTTTTTTTAAGTGTGGGCTGTTGAGTTTTTTCCTGTCTCATTTTAGTGTTTATGGACTATGGGAGTGTGTTGCCTGCAGGCACAAGCTGCCATCACAGGGCACACATAATCGCTGTGTCTATTGTTTGGGAGCATTGCTCTTGGATTCATCATGTTCCATTTGTGAGGTGTTTGGATCTATGGTGATCAACGAGCATCAGGCCATGTTGGTCCTCAAGGGCCTTCTTCCCTTGGGCTGTTTGCCAGCTTCTTCTGCTTGTCTGTCAGCTGCAAAGGTCGGGTCCAAGAAGCATCATTTGCAGGACCCCAAATCTTATGAGGGGGATCAGAAAAGGTCTTCCTCTGCTTCCATTCCTGGTCCTTCTTCCTCTGGCTTGCCTGACATGAAGAACCCATGACTTTCCAATCCCCCGGTTGCCCCAGCGCTGAAATCAGTACTTTTTCCTCAGAGCTGATCTCCCTCAGTGCTGAACACAATTAAGGCTTCGTGGTCATTTCTGAACCTTCTAGACGCTTCCTGCTTAAAGGAATTCCTTCATGTAGGACAGCTTCACCTTTTTCTCCATCTACCCCACCAGAGCTTTTGCTGGAATTGTCTCCTTCACCATTCTGGTTCCGAGTCTCCCCAGCTCGGATCCAGCAGACAAGTTCATTCACTTTGAAACAGCCCTCCAAACTCCCATTTGGTGGCTTGTCATCAAGGTTGGTGAGCAGCATTAAAGTATCTGACTTGGAGCAGCTGATTCGGTCTTTTTTGCAGACTTGGATGCAGTTATGCCTTATCCCTTTGACACTGATTCCAGGATCTTTGACTCCATCTATATGGCTTCATCCCTTGGCCCCTTCGGATCTGAGGTCTTTAGACCCAGCTGTGTTACCAACCTCCAGGTCGGACCCAACAGCTTGGCCATCTTTGGCTCTGACTCATTTCTTGTTCGTGTCAACTCTTGACTATTTGGAGCTGTCTAGACCTCGGAGCCACAGTGTCGAAGCAGGAGTTTCCAGGTTAGGGTCGATGATCTTCTGCTTAGAGCTTCAACATTTACAGTTTGTCAACTTCAGGGTTAGGCATAGCTCCCTTGGGGTCGGGTGTGTCACTGGTACCTTCAGGTACTGGGACCCTTGGTTCCAGGAGGCCAGCTTCCGCCTCAGTCTTCAATATCGTAGAAAGGATGTATCGATGTTGTCAATCTTCATTTTATCCTTGACAGATGGGTCCAGTTGCGATATCGGAACCAACTGTGAGTGTAAGTGGCTGTCTTCCAGCCATATCTCATTTTGTTGGCATGGGTGAGAAGGGTAAGGGCCCCTCTGGCTTTAAAAACTGCCAGATGTGTGGCCACAAAATTCCATCGTCAGATGTCCATGCTCTGTGTCTATTGCCTAGGTCCCCTCCATTTACAAGAAGACTGCAGCATATGTCATGCTTTTAGCCATCGAGCCCTTGTCAAAAGGCGCAGTAAGCTTATTTTGAAAGGCTTGCTGCCTTAAGCTTTTAATGAAGCCTTATCTTCTGTGAAAAAAGGTAAAACTGATATTTCCTCCCCTTCATCCTCATCTTTTGTGGACAAAGGAAAGAAAAGAAGTCTCTCATTTCCTACCTCTCCGTCGGTTCCGAAAGCAAAGAAATTGAAACCGTCGGTTCTGAAATTATCTATGGAACTGCAGGCCTCTGCTTCTAAGACACCGGTGTCAACAAGTACTCCAGTGCCGATTACTATTTCAGGTCCTTCAACTTCGAAGGCTCTGGTGTAGGAAACAATGACTACTCCACCTACTGTGACTAAGGACATTTTTCCTAAGACTACGTATCCACCTCCAAGGTTTTATAGTGGTCTGTTCCAGATCTTCCTGCACCAACTCTACTGGCTTTTGAGTTATTCGTATCTTCATAACTGTAGTTCCCCTGAGCACTTTAGTGGCTTTGGAACCGGAGACCTCCCAGAGCCATAGCTACTCTGTTAGTTCCGGGGGGGGGGGGGTAGGTCTTGACTTCAGGTTTTTCAGAACCATCAGTGCTCCTCAGGTATTGGGTTCGAGTTAGCTTGGCACTGGCTTGTGTCTTGGGGGTCAGTTCTTTGGAGTGGGGAGTAACCCCAGGTCCTGAGGCAATCTATCTCGGTTACAGGCTTCCTTTCTTCTTCAGGGAGACTGGTCTTTGAGGCTATGGAGAAGGCCCTCTCACTTACAGTGACTCAGTTGGTGCTTTCCCCCTAGGAACAGATACCCCCCCACCTCAGTTATTCCTCCTGCCTTACCATTGGTACAGTGGGTGATGAAGTCTCGGGACCCCAGACCCAGGTTCTGTCATCTTTTGATACCTCCACAGATTATCCCCCTGAGGAGGTCCCTCAGAAAAAGAAGTGCAAGTGGAAGCATTGGATTCCCCCCAAGAATCAGTTACCGAGGAGACAGATTTCAATGAGGGGAAACGGACTCCATGGTCACCTCCTGAAGATGTCTCATTTGGAGACATCCTAGAAATTTTAAAACAGAGGAGTGGCTGGAAGTCCCAAAACCCTTCCTCAGAGGAATCTGTCTACCTGCAGGCTTTCGGCACCCACCCGTCTACCTCTGATGAACTCATTCGATTTCACAGCAGGTGTGGAAGGCTTCGGACACCATCAAGCCCATCCCTAAGAGACCTGATAAAATAAAGATAAAAGATTATTTTAGTGACAAAAAGGAAAGATGACTGGAGACTAATTTTGGATCTCAGTGTGCTGAACAAATCTGTTCGGCAGACAAAGTTCCGATGGTCATGGTACAGTCTATTCTTCCTTTTCTGAAGAAAGACGACTGAATGTGCTCAACAGATCTTCAGGATGTGTATTACCACATATAAATGAACAAAAGCTCCAAGAAGTTCCTCCGCTTCCTGCTGGGAGCCAGTCATTACCAATTCAGAGTGCCACCCTTTGGTCTCACCACAGCCCCCAGGGTATTCACCAAATGCATGGCAATAGTAGCAGCTCACTTGAGACTGCAAAGATTCTGGGTGTTTCCGTACTTGGACTACTGGCTCATAACTGCTTCAACCAGGCATCAGTTGTTAGTAGCCAGAGATTACACTCTCACTATCTGTGCTCATCTGGGAATAATGGTAAATCTCAAGAAATCACATTTAAGACCAACATAAAATTTAGAATTTATAGGGGCTGTACTAAATATGGAGACAGCTATGGCATCCCTTCCTCTAGAGAGACTTCAAGGAATAATGGTACAAGTTCAAAAGGTAATCCGCAGCAAAAGGGTCCCTGCAAAACTAGTTTTGCAAACTCTAGGGTCAGTGTCAGCATTGATAACTCTAGTACCTCTGTCTAGGTTTCATGTGAGAATTCTGCAATGGCTACTAGATTCTTAGTGGTCAGTGCTTCACCAACCCTTGTCAGACCAAATTTTGATCACTAGTTATTGCAAGAGGGATCTTGTATGGTGGATGGATTCTGAACAAATTCTCAGTGATCTTACCTTTTTTCTTTCAGAGCCTTGGTGACCATGGAAGTCTCCCAGATAGGGTGGGGTGGGGCGGCATTTTCTGGGCAAGACTGTCCAAGGCACTTGGTCCCCATTAGAGGCCAACTTGCACATAAGTGTTGTAGAGCTAAGGGTGGTGCTTCTAGCATTGCAGGCCTTTCAGACAGCTCTTCCTCAGGGGAAATTATAATTCAAACAAAGAATTTGTCAGTAGTTTGGTACATCAACAAGCAGGGAGGAACCAAGTCTTAACTCCTTTGTCAAGAAGCCGTCAGAGTGTGGCAGTGGGCAAACTCTTCCAACCACTTTCTAATAGCAACGCACATTCCGGGGAGTTCCACTGTGATTGCAGTCAAGCTGCGCAGATGTATCCTTCAACCTCATGAGTGGTCTCTCAATCCAGCAGTGGCAAAGATGTTCTTCCAGCAGTGGTGAAGATGTTCTTCAATCGGTGGAGTCGACCTTGCTGCAGCCTGTTTGCTTCCCCCAAACTACAAGTACAGCAATTATTTTGCCCCAATTCTCCCCCCTGGGAAGTCATCTAGAGATGCTGCCCTCCACAACTGGCCCCAGTCTCCTGTATGCCTTTCCCCAGATAACTCTAATTCTGAAATTTTTACAGAAAGCACTCGAGTAATCCTCATTGCTCCCTTTTGGCCTCGACAGATTTGGTTCCCCTTCCTTTGACAGTATCTGATTTGACAACCTTGGATTTTGGACCCAGTTCCAGAACTTCTGTCCCATCCAGACGGACTTGTTCACCCAGATTTTTTGAACCTCAAGCTGATAGCATGGTTCCTCCAATTCCATTAGTTGTCAGGCATCCTAATATTTCCTCCCCAGTGCTCTACATCATCTTGTTGGCTCATACACCTTCCACTTGAAAACTGTACTCTAGCAAATGGAAGAAATTTACCATTTGTAGTAGAAAAAGTAGAAGTAGACCACCACGATAAAATGCACAATTTATTGAGAAATAGATGAGCGCTTTCGCGTGCACAAACTGCACGCTTCTTCAGATCTAATACATTGACTGTTTAACTCCGAAACAGGAAATGTCTAATCCCTTCTAATTCTTCAGGTGTAACAAATAATCAATCAATCAAGTAATTAAAACAACCTAAATCAATCAGAGTGCGTAGCCTCTCTTCTGTGCTAAAAACTTCTAAAATGCTACTATATTACATCTTTGTTTATATAAAACAAACTCTAACACTAGACTACTACATTAGTAATTATAACATACATATATACATAATATTTTAAAACATTTAATGGTTTCATTCTATTTGAAAGCTATCATCTAAAATAGATAAACTGACCTATATAAATATGGCTAACAGCATCCACTAATACTAATATAAATCACATAAATCTAACTGAATGAAACTGTGAAACATGTAAACATTCTTTAAACAACTGTGATCATAAACCTAATTCTGGCTGTATGAAAAAGACATCCAGTGCTCTACAATCAGAAACATGTAAAACAAAGGAAGAAGAGTAAATACAAGTACAAATATCCTCCAGACGGTCCATAATAAATGAACGGCAAAATGCCAAATGCAATAACAAACTGTGTAGAAAGTGCAGTGAGAGCAAATATATATATATATATATATATATATATATATATATATATATATATATATATATATATATATATATATATATCATCATTTTTGGACCTTTAAAGCAGATCTAATACTTACATAAGAATTAAGGCTGGGAGAATGATGTGCCTTCAATTTTAAAATCCAACCTAACTCTATATGTTCCAATTCATTAAAATTGTCCCCTTTCCTCTTGTTAAGGGTTTTTTTCTGCAGTACCTTAAAACTAAAGGTATGTCCAGGATATTCTAGTATATGCTTGACCAGAGCATTCTTATTATCTAACTTCTTGATTTCATGTAAATGGTCATGTATCCTATCTTTTAGGCGTCTCGTGGTCATGCCTATATAGAATGCTTGGCACATTCCACAATTTGCCATGTATATGATGTTCATATCATCACAACTTGCCATGTGTTTTGGTTCATATCTATAATCTAAGCTAGGATGTATAAATACTTGATCGGTGGAAATCCAAGTACACATGTTGCATTTGCCACATGGATAGGTGCCCAACCTCTTCCCAGTGTTAACTTGAGCATTTTTAGACCCTTCATATTTCTCTACACATAAAATCCTCCTTAAATTTTTACTATTTCTATATGTAAAAGTGGGTTGAGAGCCTACTATCTTTCTTATGTCACTATCCATTGTCAGAATATGCCAATTCTTGGATATTATACCTGTAATATATTTGATATCACTAGTAAATTTCAGTACAAAACTGACCCTATGAGTATCCGAGTCTCTAACATTCTGCTGATTCGGTCTCGGATAAGCCTTCTTTGTTATTAAAATACTATCTTCCGTTGATGTAAAGGAAGACTTGATCTTATGTATCATCTCAGCATCATAGCCCCTGTCGAGGAACAGTTCCTCTAGAGCCTGATATTCCTTGTTTAAATCCTCTGGATTATCACATAGTCTGCTAACCCTAGTAAATTGACCCTTAACTATATTCCTGAAGATGAATCTAGGGTGCATGCTATCAAATCTTAAAATGGTGTTTCTCCAACAAGGTTTCCTGTAAAGAGACGTATTAAGTCTCCCTTTCCCATCTTTACTAATAGTGATATCTAAAAAATTAATTTGTGTGACTGAAGCCTCTATCGTAAACCTTAAGACCTCCGTGGTCAATTCTAGTTCCTCTATAAAGAAGGTGAGTTCTTCAACTGTCCCTTCCCAGAAGAGTAGGATGTCATCTACAAATCTTCTGTAAAGGAGAACCTTCGAGAAGTTGACATGATTAAATAAACAAGAGGACTCCCAGAAGTGCACTACCAAGTTTGCATAGGTGTTTGCACAGGGAGTCCCCATTGCCACTCCCCAATGTTGCAAAAAATGCTGTTCTTTGTACATAAGGACGTTGTTTGTTAAAACCAATTGTAACAAGGTGTTCAATAATATTTGTTCATTTCTACTGTACCTTTGGTTATGGTTCAATATGTCCCTTATAGCTTTCTGTCCGTAAAGATTGGGAATGGAGGTAAAAAGACTCTTGACATCTAAAGTGACCATTAGGCAGGAGTCAGAAATGGCCCTATCCATCCTTTTTAAATCCTCTAATAACTGATAGGTATCCCTGAGTATAGTTGGTATTTCTGCCACTATTGGTCTTAATTTCTTTTCTATGTAAATGGAGATGTTCTCTGTTACCCACCCATTCCCTACTACAATGGGACGCAGAGGAGGTGGAATTAAACCTTTGTGGACTTTAGGCAGTCCTTTAATGTACGGTGTCTTGGGGTGTTCTATAAAAAGAAACAAATATAACTCTCTGTCAATTTGTCTACACATCATCAAATCATATAGTTCTTGATGAACCACATATATATGTCGCTCTGCAGTAGCCTGATCAATCAATGTATATGTGTCGATGTCTTCTAACAGCTTGTTCATACTTAACGTTTAATCAGCCATGTTCAACAAAACAACCCCTCCCCCTTTATCTGCAGGTTTAACAATAACACTCTCATTGTTAAGTAGAACGTTTATAGAATTCTGTTCTTCTTGATTCATGTTACAATACAAAGCTCCTGGTCTATCTTTGGAATAATACAGATACAAATCATGTTCACAGTCCTTAATAAAGCAGTCTAATAAGGGATGTAAAGTTGGCGAACAAGTGCTTTTCTTTTTAAAAATGTAGTCAGCGTTAGACAATTTATTCATATCTGAAATCCTGCCTTTATCAAAAAACAATTTCAAGGATATTAATCTTACAAACATCCTTAAATCAATAAATGTTTCACTAAGATAACTAACCTGTGCCGGTATATAAGAAAGACCTTTATTCAGTACTGAAATGTCCATTTCCAAAAGTTCAATATTAGATAAGTTGAAAACTAGGTGGTTCAATCCCTTGTCCGTCCTCTCCTCGTCTGGGATTCTCCTGAATATTTGCGTTTCGTTCTTCCTCGGCTCCTCGATCTGTTTCCTGATGCCCTGTTGAGTTGAACAGGTAGAGGTAAAAAACGTTCAATGCTATCCTGTATCTTGGGTTTAGCTCCCAGTTTGTTATGGTTGTTGAACGCTAACTGATTTGGAGGTGGCGTGCCTGATGCAACCAACAAGGAAGTCCCTGTAGGTTCAGGATATGACGTAACTGCAAGGTCTGGCCCCGACGAGTGCGTTAAAGGGGCAACTTCTAAAGATTCTTCATTGCGGACTGGTGCTGTCCTGTCCATAAACGGCCCTGTATTAGATTGTGCCTGAGTGCGCAATAACCTGGGCCAAACAAACACTTGCCCGTTGGAGAAATCTCGGTGATCCCTCTGGAGTTTACGTAACTTTGTTTGTTGAAGTCTGTCACCATATGCACTGATCTGTCCATAGAGATTATCCAATCTCATTAAAAATATTTCTTCTTTAAATCTCAATGTTATATCATTGTTTAATCTGTCAGCTTTAATAGCTAGTTCATTTTCTATAGGAAGGAAATACTCTATCAACAGTTTAATGTAGTTGTAACTGAGCTCCAAGTTTAATTTTTGACAGCTTTTAAGTAGTTCCGGATGGCTATCTCCATATGAGGGCATGCACAGTACCCTCATACCCCGTGGAACTACTTTAAAATGTAGACAAGCCTCGAGATGTCTACATTGCCAGACAAGTCGATGAAGTTTATATAAACAATTTTCCAGCTCTTTAAATAAAGCATTGAAGTCAGACATGTCACTGACACTACCCGAGTCTGGTGACATGGTAGCAGAAAGTTCCATACCTAATAAAGGATTGTCTCTCTTTTCTATCAAGGTATTCCATCTCCGACTGAGATTGAGTCTCTCTGGTGCATAATCCAACTCTACGGAAGATCCTTCCATCATGTGGAGGCAGGCACAGCAACCAAAAAACAAAGCAACAACTGGAGACAGTCCTGGCTCCTAAAGGTCTCTTCTAAAGCGAAAAAACTGTAGTAGAAAAAGTAGAAGTAGACCACCACGATAAAATGCACAATTTATTGAGAAATAGATGAGCGCTTTCGCGTGCACAAACTGCACGCTTCTTCAGATCTAATACATTGACTGTTTAACTCCGTTTATATAATAAACAGGAAATGTCTAATCACTTCTAATTCTTCAGGTGTAACAAATAATCAATCAAGCAAGTAATTAAAACAACCTAAATCAATCAGAGGGTGTAGCCTCTCTTCTGTGCTAAAAACTTCTAAAATGCTACTATATTACATCTTGGTTATATAAAACAAACTCTAACACTAGACTACTACATTAGTAATTATAACATACATATATACATAATATTTAAACATTTAATGATTTCATTCTATTTGAAAGCTATCATCTAAAATAGATAAACTGACCTATATAAATATGGCTAACAGCATCCACTAATACTAATATAAATCACATAAATCTAACTGAATGAAACTGTGAAACATGTAAACATTCTTTAAACAACTGTGATCATAAACCTAATTCTGGCTGTATGAAAAAGACATCCAGTGCTCTACAATCATAAACATGTAAAACAAAGGAAGAAGAGTAAATACAAGTACAAATATCCTCCAGACGGTCCATAATGAATGAACGGCAAAATGCCAAATGCAATAACAAACTGTGTAAAAAGTGCAGTGAGAGCAAATCTATATCATCATTTATGGACCTTTAAAGCAGATCTAATACTTACATAAGAATTAAGGCCGGGAGAATGATGTGCCTTCAATTTACCATTTGGGCCCATGAATAACAAATTAATCCCTTTTCTGCATCTATAGAGGGTATTTTACATTTTCTAGCCTCTCTTCTCCATGATGGAGGTTCCCCTTCTACCGTCAGATTACAATTTGCTGCAATTTATAACTTTCACGATGGTTTAGAAGAACATTCTTTAGCCTTTGTAAATTGTTCTTAAGAGGTACACTTTTGTTAACCCCCCCCTTTCAAAGATCTGACGCATCCATGGGATCCGAACTTAGTATTACATGCCATAACACAGTCTCCCTTTGAGCCCTCT